>NC_141762.1:6897500-7197500 GCF_982258835.1 Parasteatoda tepidariorum
TGATGTTTTGTCATTTAATATGTTTTGCTACGTGGTAATTTTTGATTAATAAAATTGCATGTTTAAAAACATCCTTAGAGAAAATCCCTTCTTTTCTGTTTTGGTTAGATACTTTTATAATAAATTATTGTTATGAAACTGAATTTTCAATTTGAAAATCAAATCAAAATTTAGAAGACAATCCTGAGTCTTATCCATTCGATCGATAAAATCATAGGTTGCTGTAAAATAAGTATTGAACTGGTGCATGTTCTTTCATAATCCCCTTCCTCTACAAATATTTTCCAAATCCTTGTTAAAAATTTTACTAAAAAAATATGGAATACAAGATGTTCTGTAAAGACCACCTTTAATATGCACTTTTGAAAACTTATTAAAATATTAGCAAAAATGATATACTTTAAGGGTCGCATATTATTGTTTAAGCGAGGAAAAAACAAAAAAGCTTTAATAAAATGACAAATCGCAATACTACAGGAAGGTGGATGCAATGAGCAACAATACAGGTTAGAAAGCGAGAGGATTCCATAGAAGAAAACAATTTAAACAATATATATATATATGTATATATATATATATATATGTATGTATATGTATATATATATATATATATATATATATATATATATATATATATATATATATATATATATATATATATATATATACTGCGTGACAATTGCTAAGAAACAGTTACAATGTTTGGAATAATTAATATTAGACATTACTTGAAGAAATAAACTTATTACAAATTATTATTTATTTAGTAGAGTCAATGTGCACTTATTATTATGCAAAATGGTGCTAACATCAAAACATCGGAAAACAATAAAATTAAAAGTAAAAACATGTCCCTAGGGCGATTTTTAAACTGCATCGAAAAACGGATCTTCTTGCCAAAATGAAACAGATCTGAATACCTCGATAAGATGTGCGATTATCTTCGACACTAATTAACATTTTGCATCTGTTATCAGGGTGCGTAGCCAAATCTTTCAACAAAAAGTACGCACCTTTTAAGTACTTTCTAAGCACTCAAATATTTTTAAGCACTATACACATTAACAAAATGCAAAATAATTTTCAAAGACTTTGATGAATGAAAAAAGCCACCTTTAATGAGCCACCAATGAAAAAAGCCACCTTTAAATGCTTTTAAATAACGAAAATTGAAAATGAGCACTTTTTAAAAACGCTACGCACCATGGTTGTTCATATTGTCGAATAAATTATCAAAGGCGTCCTTAGAGTATATAGTTAATCTTTTTTCCTAAGGTGGTTTTCAGCTGTTGCATGGTTTGGAGAGCAGATGTTCTTAGTGAGGGTATCTTAGGCACACTCCATAGAATTTAGATTAGGGGAAGTACGCAGGTCATTGCATACGAACAATATCTTCACTTTTTAGTGCGTCCGATACCTCAGCGCTCCTGTATGTTGTAATCCATAAAGAAAAAGCCTGAACCTACCACTCCCTTGAAAAGATCTAGAATATTTTTATAATACTGTTGCGATATAACGTTCAAAGATGAGAAGCGGTGTTCAGCCCACACTATCTTGCCTGAGCTACACCCAATCACGTTCATAAACACAGTTTCATTTTCTCTCTACACTAACTGGTTGCCAGAATCACTCAAACTCATTTGCCAAGAGACAAAAGCCCTATTAGATGACTAAATAATTTTTTGATTAACTAAAACATCACATTGCCTCCATCATGTCAAAAACTTACATTAATTGCTAACAAGATAAAGATGTTACTAAATCCTCAACTCATTAATTCTTTAATCACTTTCTCATTCGCTATATCATTTAAAACTGACCAAATAATTGACTAACTAACTGAATGACCATTGCAGTAATTTTAGCCACTAACGTACTATAAGATAATGACTAACTAAATATTTCATTAAATATCCAATTCATTGTCTTTTTCTTTATCTCACATCTATATATAAGACGTCTATTGGTCTGTTATGAGTAATATGTCTCCTATTGATAAAGGTGTGTCATTTTTATTTTGTGCATGCTGATACTTTTAGATAAATAAAATTAAAACAAATGAAGAAAATGTTAAAACAAACTAAACACAAGATATTTTTCATGTGCATATCCTCAGCTCACATATCCATCTCGATATATGAACCTATTTCAACATATAGATTACGTAGCCCACATATGAACGACTTGAAATATGAAATAAAGAAAAATAGAAATGCACAGGTTTCTTCATTTTTCTCAGAAAGCATTTTTTAAAAATTTAAATATTCTAGTTAGTAAAAAATTTCATCAATAGGTGGCGATTTTGCGGAGAAGCAACAAAACAAATGTTTTCTATCACATGTCATATAATTTCAAACTAAATATTTCCAGGAGCGTCTGCTAATTTTCTATTCACATAGCAAATACATTATATGTGCAAACAATGACTCTTCCAAAAATATTGTTTTATTGATCTTTTCTTGGTCAGCAGCACCATCTGATGAAAAACACTGTTTTACTAGTTATGGAAGGCATTAAGATGAAACAATCAAGTTTGAAGTACATTTTCGTCTCAATGCCTTCCATTTTCAAATAAAAATATCAAAATTAAAAAAAAGAAATTTCATGCACCTAGTGAGAGAGCTAAGAAAAGCAATAAGCTAATCTAGATTCTAGAGAAAAACTGTAACTTAAATAAAATTAAAAATCTTAAAGTTTAATATGAATTAATTGTAAGATTTTTAATTATGGGATAGTATGAGTAGGATGTGGAAACTGTCCAAACTTAACCCAACATTTGAGCGAATAGTCAGGAGCCTATTGTATATTCGAATTATGATGGTGCAATCGCTGCTTTAATTCTTTAATCAATTTATTTTTTTATCACTGAGCCGCGATGGCTTAGAGAATAGAGCGTTCGCCTTCCAATGATGTGAACCGGGGTTCGATTCCGGCGATGGCTGGTCAATACGAATTCCACATCGTATTGCTTGCACCGACCACAGTGCTGACGTGAAATTTTCTCAGTGGTAGACGGATCATGGGTTAGAGTCAGTCCTTGCAGTCAGGCTAACAGTGAGAGGTTCTCTTTTCTTCCTCTCCATTTAACACAAATGGGGGTTAGTTTCACCAGGAAGTCCTCCACAAAGGCAAATTTTTCCCAATACTTGATTCAGGAGTTCCCTTGTCTTCTGGATTGGGTTCAAAATGACAAGGCTACGGAGTTGAATATTAGTAGTCGTAAATCCAAAAATTAGGTCGGCTGTTCAATGACGGTTATAAAATATAATTAATTACGAATGCAAAAATACTTATTAATAAATAGCACAAAGGTGAGCATTTATGACTCGATAGAATCAGAATACCTCTACAGCATTCTTCATTTTTGTCTTCTCTGCCTACTACAATGGTAGGCTCCTAAATTTCAAATTTTTAAACAAAGGATAGGTAGTATGGAATCTTGGCAACTGTGGACCTGAAAATCTGGAGCCTAATGTATTTCAATTATCTGAAGCAGATTCGATTTCAAATACCTTGGATAATACAGGTTCAACTGTAATAGTGAATTAATTATTTAATTTAAATCCTAAACACTGTGTCACAAGTTAAGACAAAAAGTATACATAACATCTTAATAGTAAAATATTTATTTAGTTTCCTTTCAGAATTTAAAATCTTACAGTACAATTAACAGGACAAACAAATAAAACAATTAGAATTCTTCATTGTTTCAACCAGGGTTTTCTGATTTAAATCAACTCCCTTAAAAAAAAAAATTCTTGATTTTTATAGTCTGTATTAATGTATAATAAATTTGAGCACTTAGGAAACAATATCAGAAAAATTTTAGGTTTTCTGTATTTTCAGAATGCAAAATTAATTTCTAAATCTGAAATTTTATGAAGATATTCTAATGTAGCTTCAAGAAAAGTTAAAAATTATTTTGTTTGATATTTTTTAAATTCCAGTGCTTACATAAGACAGCATAAGTTTGTTTCAAAATTAAAGTTTCTTGTTAAATTGGATTTAAAATTTGCATACTTTAACTCGTTTCTTAGAATATACTCATATATTTCTATACTTCATTTAAATAAATTATATTGATTTATTTAAATGAAGTATAGAAATTGTATTATTTATTGCTATAAAATAAGCATTATTTATTGCTATATTTTTCCTGCAGCAGAACACTTTTAAATATATTGTGACAATTTATTTTAAACATTTGAATTTGAATCACATTTAAAAAAATTTAACTTAAAATCATGAACCCTGGTTTCAGTAAACATCAAAAAAGCATCTGACTAAAGCAAAGAAAAAAAAAGAAAGAAAAAAAAACAACCTTAAAAAAATTATATACACAAGGCAATGACGTATTTGATTTTGAAAGAACTATTTAGAGAGCCAACATTTAATATTTTCTAAGATACTAAGTAATCTTTAAACTTTAAAGATTACTTTAAAAAACATTTATTAAAACACATTTCTTTTTTTCTGTGACAGAAACTCATTTCCAAACATCTTTTCTTTAGACATTATCACAGACATTATAATACAAATAAACCTGAATCAAAAACACTTCTTGAACAATCTCTTTACACTTCATAAAAAATGTGTATTCATATCAAGTTATTGATAACCATCATAATTGGAAAAAAGTCTGTTAAATCCTGAAATCGGATCTGTATTTTCGCATTCATAAAAAAGTTAGATGAAACTAGTTATCACAAAATTTGAATAATAAGTCCTATGTTTTTAGAATTTTATTTGATTCTAAGCCGGCCTGGCGATTCCCCTATTTATCAGAGTCTCGTGGATGTACACATCTTCCCCGGGAACACTAACATCAATTAGAGTCAGTTCTAGTTCTAACACTTTGTTACCACGAGATTCTCGGTAAGTCTTTCTGCGCACAATTGAAGAAAATACTTTTTCCTCGACCATGTTTTTAAATTCGACACAGTGAAGAGGTCTCCAATCCCTTTCTACAGGTTTAATACCTAAAAGAAAGAAAAAAATTAGTACAACGAATGGCATGTTTTTTCGACAGTAGAAAAAAAAAATGGAAGAAATAGGTTTCCTCCAAACCAAGAGGAAAAAATCAAAAAACAAAAAAGTTTTGAGCTAATTTCTATTAATGAGGTTGGCTTCATTATATATTAGTAATACTTCTTCAAATATTCTAGTAAACAATAATCTGTACAAAAACTCTGTTTCAATAGGGATTGTTTTAGGAAATTGACTCAACTTTAGGGAATTTTCTAAAATGTACCAAAACTAGGAGAATTTCAATGAATCCAGGAGAAACTAGTCGGGGAAAAATTAAGCACCGTTTAAGTACTTTTTAAGCACTCAAAATTACTTTTAAGCACTACATACATTAACAAAATGCAAAATAATTTTCAAAGACTTATGATCATTACAAAATAACTAGTTTCTGACAAAGAACTCTTTTCTTTATTATATTAGCCATTATAAAATATTCAAGAGATTTTTGGGTTCGATATCAGAGGGTGAAAAAAGAAGCCTAAAATTGAGAATGCTGCAGAGTTGCACATGAGAGTGCAATTATCTTACAGAACCCTGCTCAGTAGACGGACACGCAGACTCGCAAGTATTTCATCAAACATGTAAAATGATTGGTGCTTTGAAACGCTATTGGTATGCCGAAATGGATTGTGGTTGGATAAATTGTGAAAACCTTGATAGAACAATGTGAAAAGCACGCTTTTGCATAATACGTGGCGAAAATCAAAATGGTAAAGTAAAAATCTCATTTTTGAAAAGGGAAAATTAAGCACTTTTTAAAAACACCCAATGAAAAAAAGCACCTTTAAGAGCTTTTAAAAAACTAAAATCGAAAATAAGCACCTTAAAGCACTTTTTAAAAACCCTGCGCACCATGATAAGGAAAAAAATTCATTTAATGAGTTTCTTAAGAAGTTAAAACAATAGTAATTTTGTCTAAATGAATATAGTAAAACACAATTTAACAAAATTGTTAAAATAACATAGTCAAATTTAAATTTTATTAATACTGAAATTAGTGATGGGGCCGAATACCGAATATTCGGCCAAATACCGAATATTCGGTGGCCGAATACTTACTTTTTAAAAATTTCTCTTTTGATTGTATTTAAAGTAATTTTCATATTTTAAATTAAAAATGAAATAAATATTTACAAAATTGCTTTTTTAATCTTTGTATATTTAAAAAGAATTTAACAACTTGATTTATTTTTTGTAATAATTTAAAAATCTTGATGCCAATAACAAGGCAATATGGCTTTTATAAATCGAAATAATTTATAATAGCATATTTTAGCTATAGTTATTCTTGTAATTTATATGCTATTTTATTTAAAATAAGAACTCATTACTACTGTTAAATGTATTCTTAACTTTCTTTTTTGTCAGAAAAATTATTAAAACCGAGAAAATTAAGAACTTTTTAAAAAGTTTCACTTTTGAAATTTTAATTTTGTAATTAAATAATTTTTAAATTAAAAATGAAATAAATATTAACAAATTTGCTTTTTTAAACTTTCTGTATTTCAGATAGTATTCACACTTCTATTTAACAAACTATATATATTTGTATTTTAATGTAAAAGATTCCAATGCTTGTTTAAATACACATGATGATAAATTTGCAACGAGAAAACGTTTTTATTTAAGTAACATTATTAAATACACTTATGTATTATACAACTTAAATTGAGTAAATGATAGATTTTCTAATAATTAATGCAGTGAAATGTAACTCTGCAATATTCATGATTAAATATATTTAAAAGCACATTTAAAAAAATATCTTTCTTTATTATTATGAATTTATTCAGCCAAATATCTAATAATATTCATATTCAGTCGAATGATTTCAGTATTCGGCTAGGCCGAATAGTGGCCGAATATTCGTTACATCCCTAACTGCAATATTAATAAATTATACACTAAAGATACAAACCACATACTGAATTGACAATTATAAATAGCATAAATTTTATTAACAAAAATAAAATATGATAGATACATTTTAAAATTCTGTATAAAGCTAAAAAAATATATATCTTCATTTCTTGTGTTATAATAAATTGTATGATTGAATTTAAGCTATTTTTTATGATAGTTATTGCTAGACAACTTTATTGATTATTTTTAGTTACTATTTTGCTTAATTTGTTTTGGTTATTTCCAGTGTCCTGACTTAAATAGGTATCTTCATAGCCAACCCTGGTTTATGAAGAGCTTGCACTCAGTAAACAACTTCAATTTTTAACTCCTGATAAATTTTAACTTTCTTTATGTACCGACCAGACTTTTAAGCATCACTAATATTTTAATATAACATTGAAACAACAAAATTTCATGTTGGGACTTGTCTGACATTGTAATAAGATTTTCCGTTTATCATTACAAGTTGATAAAACATGATTATTTGAAGTTGAGCGTCACCCGTGGAACTATTTAGTTACTGATATTTCATTCGAGTACACCATTTTATGATTCCTCATTTCTCAGCTTTCTATTTCGATCAATTTTGCATGCAAGTCTCTCACACTTTTGTAATGATTCACTAATACTTTAATCTATTTATAAATTAAAACATTTAAATATTTGAAAATACTTAACATTAAAAAAAATTTTTGTCTAAGTGTATAATATATTTTATTTAATGAGATAAAAACGTATTTCGGATAATTTTTTAATAATTTGGTATGTAAAAAGATAACATAGTTTTGCTTTATAAAGACATTTTTAAAAAGCACAGCTATAAACAATGTAAATATAAGGTTACATCATCCTCACATGGCACCAAAACAATTCACATTGATTCTCATTCTTGTGCTCACGTGATTTAAGAAACCAATAACAATAAAAAAAAATTAAACTCTTAGCGAAACTCATTTTTAATCAAATAAAGCAGTAAACTAAAATCCTTCAAATTATCTTATAAAAGAATCATCCATAGTTTAAACTACAAATGAATCCTTGATAAAAAAAAATTTATGACAACCCCCATGTGACCTTTCTAGTGTTGCAAACTATTAGCATGCAAAATCCCATTGCAATCAAACTACAGATAAACAAGATGAAAGGGACACACAAACATTTATTGTTGTATATAACTATTATACAGATTAATAATAGTAAAATTATTTACCAGCTAAAGATGCTTTGATTGCTTGGCAAGGCAAATGTCTGAAATTGGAGTAGAGGCTCTGAAGTTGAGACATATTCACTGTCAAAAGGTCACCATAATCCACGTAGTTCACAAGAATCTAAAAAAAAAAAAAAAACTCATAGGAGATTGTAAAAATATTACATTACGAAACGTTATGGATTGTGTAACATTGTATTGATGAGTATATCTCATATTCTCAGGCAAATGTCTCACGAAATTGTTCATACAAATAACCTGGCCACAGTGGGACCACAAGCAATCGTAAAAAATATTCCTGATGATGTCGAATTTATATGGCGTAAGACTGTAATTATAAAAATGCACAGTGTGCTTAAATCAAGGGTTCCAAATTTTTTAGGCCACCGAACCCTTAATGACCCAACTTTTCATTGAACCCTGATTCAGTCACGTGCAGAGGGGTGGAGGCAAAAGGGGTCTCTTACTTCCAGTCTAAAGGGGCATCAAATCTACAACTAACCATACTAAAACTTTAAATTTATTAAGTTATTCTGAAATTAAATTTTATAAGCAATTGTTTGGCTAATGCAAAATATTCTATGAAGAATAAAATATGATTGTCATAAATTTATAAATCTTTAAAATTTAAGGGTAAAAATAAAAATATTTTGTTTGAATTAAAAAATTTTACCATGAGGTGTTTCAATTCGCATTTATATAAAAAGAAGTGGATTCAAAATCTGGATTTAAATTTTTATAAATAATTATGTCATTTCCAATGTAATTTTAAAAAAAAAAAAATGTAGGTTTTCAGCCCCTTTTATTATATTCCTTCTATTATCAAGGAGTTTGGTTCGGACACCTCCACATCTGTGCCTGCATGCTTATAATATAACTGTGGAAAAATTAAAAATGATTTTAAAAATCTCTAGAGTGAAGACTGAAATTTCATTGTTTTTAATCTATTAAAGCTTTAAAACTACCTTTCATGCCAGACAGTTACATTACAGGTCTGGAGTAGCTTGTAGTTAAGTTTTGAATTTGTTTTTAGTGTATGAGCTGAAAACAAAAAACAAAAAAAAGAACTGCTATAAGCATGGCTATTAAAGAAATACATTTATTTGCATATTTAAGGCGCAATTTTCCAAATTTCAACTAGAAATTTTTATAATTAGTGATAAACGAAATTTCTATAGGAATAACATTACATACGATAGCAAAATGAAAATGGCTAGAAATGAATGAAAAGCTACCAAACTGAACACAACAAGAATCTATTGAATTCAAAATTTTAATTTCGTAAATTATCGATTTTTCATTAACTTTGAATTAAAAAGGGTGCTGCTTAGCCATGTCTGGTATGTTTTATTTTTCAGTGATGTTGGAAAGAGTTAGTCAGGTTCTTGTTTCTTTAATAAATATTTATGGAGGAAAATAGTTGTTTGCAGACATTTTATTTTTTCACTTTTGTATCTAAGGGAATTAAGTTCAGACACAAATTTATTTATTAAAGTTTTGATATTAACTGAAATCCAACACCAGAATTTCATTTATATTATTTTTGGCATAAAATTAAATTATTCTACTTACTGATCTGTTATAAGAATGTGGTACATCAGTTTCATTTTTTCTTCTAAATTACAGAATACAATATTTGTTTGTTATTAAATATAATTGTGCAATTAGTTCAGAACTAAATATGTTCTAAAAAGTAGAAAAATATAAAATATTTTTATAAAATTGAGTGCACTTTGCTCAGTCATGTTTTATTTTAATGGTGTGCTTTATTCTACCCTATTGCACATTTTTTTAAAATATGATCTTATTAAGAACAACAGTGACTTAAATTGATAAACGCTTTTGTTTTCTAGTTTCATTTATTTTTAATTAAATGCAAAACAAATATACTTTTTTTTGTTACCAATTGAAGATTTATTTATTTAGCACCATCAGATTAAGATGCACCACTAAACATAATAAACTGCTTCATTGAATTTATAGTACAGGAGAGAAATATAATATATTTGGATTAGTTAAGTGATGTATCAGGAATCGCACATTTTCTTGTTGTTGTTATAATGTTGGATCATTCGCAAAATAAACTCGCCTAGACAACATTTTAAAAATAATATGAAAGCATCATGTATAATGGAAAGAAACAATTAACACACTATAAAACCACATGATAACTCATTTTGAATAATAATTTTACGGCTAAAAATGTAATAGACACTTAATTTCTGCTTTAACTTAACAGATTAATAATTATAAAAATGGAATAACTTTCTGTTTTTACTTTATATTACAATTAATGTTAATGCCGTTCATTAGTTGTTACATAAATATTCACTTCAAATGATAATTTTTAGGTTTTAATAGGAATTCAAAAGCCAATTGCTGCTTAGTTACTTTTTTTGCTTTTGAAAAAAATTGGCCACTAGAAAATTTGCTTCTATTAGCCATTAGGAAAATTTTTAAAGATTTTTAATGACAACCGAAATTCTATTCCACTTTAAAATTATGTGTCCTCTCACGATTGAATAAACAATCTTTATTTTTAATGTCCAATACCTTAACTGTATGTGTAAAAGAAAAGACTTACCTGAACAGGATCATCACTTATGATAGATTGCAATTGTGATCGATACCAGTGACCATCTGAATGTCTGACAGCATAATACTCATTCACTTTTAACAGGCTCAATTCCATTTCAATCAAGTTATCCTAATAAAAAAAAATGTTTATGTACAGGGTGATCCGTATATGTTATGGCAAACTCTTGCCACACATCAAAAGGAATTTCATAGAAGCGTGCGACTGCTTGGGGGCCGTTAATGAACAGTTACCCTTTGTGTCCCTTTAAACAGATACTTTTATTAATCTAATTAATTTTTTTAATAACTGTTGAAAATTACATTTGGTAGTAGCTGTTGTATGGTAATTTTAATGACCAGCTTTAAAAATCATTAAATTGAAATAAAACTATTTCACAGCCTATTTGATGTGATTTTGGAAAATAATTGATAGAAAACATGAAATTAAGATAAATAAAAACACTGATTGTTAGGCAAAAAAAAAAAAAAAAAGGATACCTTCATTAAAAGGGAAGAGCAGTGCCCTATAGCAGTGTACAAGGACATTTTTGGTCATGGGGAGGATGGATGAGCCGTAGAAGTTTGACACAGCATTTATGATTTACAGAGCCATACAGAACAAAAATAAAAGACAAGAATACCTCTGAGGCCGAATATCATGCAAATTGTAAGTATGTAACTAGACAACATAAAAAATCTTAAATTGGAAGACTTTTGATTAAAACAACTTTTTTCTGGAAAAATAAAATAAAAAGGCAGATTTTTTAAGGGGTGGCAGCTAATTTTTACAAAAAGTGCAAGGAGGACACACCTATAAGATCAATGGGCAACCGGAGTGCACCATTCTTTTAAAAACGCTTAAGAAGAATACTGTTACAACAAAAAATATTCAAGAGCAGAGAAATTTCAGGAATAGAAAGGGCAAGTGCAAAAGTAATTAAAGTGTCCAAAATATGTATGAATAAAAATAAATATTACCTCTGAAGAATAAAACTGATCCATTTGACTACCTAATTCAGTTGTCTCCTTATTAGTTATTAAAGGCTGGATCTAAAAAATCAAATGGTTTTTAATAAAAGAAAGCTATAGGAAAAACAGAGAGGAATACAATATATTCGGGGGAGATTGTTGAGACACTAAGTGAAAAATCCTGGAATATTTATTTGCAAAAAATTTATATCAATTTACATATCATGCATGTTTTGTACATAACATACTTTTTTAAAATTAGATTTAGAATTAAAATACCTACCAATGTAGAATATGACTCTTTTATAGTAACTAATTTAAGAAAAGTATTAGCTCTTACAAGAAGGGTGATGCTGAATTTTTAAAATCATGTGAATATAAAAAGCGATATTGAATTTTAAAAACATGTAAATACAAATCGTGGCATTGTATTTTTAAATCACATTAATACGAATCGCAACGTGAAACTTTTAAATTAGATAAATATGAAGATTGATTTTGATATTCAAATTCATGAATAAGAATAGCGATATTAACGGATTCCAGCACAATTCTAAATGGCAAAAATCGGCCAAACCAAAAGAATCATATTGCCGGAATAATTAAGTAAGCATCTTTGTTAGCGAGAATTAACAAACATTACAAAATTTGAATTTTAGTTTGAGAATTCTGAGAAAATTTCGTTTTTGATTAGCGAAAGTCAGAGAACCAATAGTCTTGGGAAAAGTGTAATTACGAGATAGTGCCAGAAGAATCATATGAATGCTCCTAATTTTTAGATGGATAATACTAAAAATCCGTAATTTTGAGGTACCCCCAGAATAAAATCACCTTTAAACTATAATATTTTTAAAATGAACAATTTATAACTATTGCACTTAATTTTAAATGATATAGGTTTCATTAACTTAGTATCAGACACATAATTGTGTTTGCTTTACTAGCTTCTACATGAAATTCTATATGAATAAGTTTTAACTATATATCCATTTTCATACAATATAAAGTTTGATAAACTTTGTGCCCCATTTATTATTATCATTGCTTTATTAGTATCAACTATTGTGCTTTAAATGGTTATTTTTCATACATTATACTTCCAAAGTAAACTAAAACTAAGGAAGATTATGGAAATTACATTTGAAAAATTAAAAATAGAATTTTTCGAGATTTAAGATTGATCATATTGTGACAAGTGAAGTGACAATTGGAAAATTTTCCTCATTCTTTCAAATGTAGAAGTTTAAGTTTCTCTTATATGAGACAATTTGCAAATTGGCTGAAAGCAATCAGTCTTTTCTTACTTTCTTAAACAGAATAAAAACTACCATTTATCAGCTTAACTAAACTACTGTTTAAAACTAAATAAAGGATCTTGATTAAAGTTGCTGAAACAGAAAATAGTTGCTTCAGTAGCCTTACATATAAAAAACAGTAGCCTAATCAGTCAAGGGAGAAAAAGTATTAAGATGATTTTTTCATCTACACACAACTATATTATATGAATGAAAATATTTAATTATTTCAATTATGAAAATATTTTTTATAGTCCAGCTGACAAATAAGCAGTGAATAATTGAGAAATTATATGGCATATTTTGGCATCCAATTAATATACATTTGATGATGTATTTTAACAAACCCGGAAGCTAATCTAGTAGCCTAGGGTTGTCATTTACGTCTGGCAAGTCTTGAAAATGGGAGTCTTATGTTGTCCTGCATTTTTTTTTTTTTTTAAGAAAATTTGGAAAATAAGAGGGTTTTAATATCCAACGAAAGCAATGCTCATACCCCCAGATCAGCAAAAATAAGCAAATCACAAACTTCATCGCCATTAGGTGCTTATTTAATATTTGAGCGGCCTATGGCTAAAATTTTTTCATAAAGATTGTTTTTCTCTGTAAAAATTTTTTTAAATGTTTTAAAAATCAAAAATAACTAATTTCACTTAAAAAATAATAATAAAAAAAATCAAATAACTTACGTAAAAAATGTCTGGATTTGCAGACATGGTAACAAAGATATCAAATATTTGGCCTATGTCTGGAACTTCTGAAAGCTTGAGAGGTTGCAGATTATGCGCATCAACTGCATCAGGACTTTTTAAATTATCAGGAGTCATCACCCATTTAAAGCTTTAAAATGATGAAATAAATGGTTAACACAGCAACAGAAATAACAAGAAAATTATGAGGTGAGGAAGAAGAAATCTACTAACTCATTCGTTAAATTGGAAGGTGTAGTTGGACTAGAAGAGCTTCGGGTTGAGTAGGTGGATCTGGATAAATTGGCAGACCTAGGAACTGGTGGTGGGATAATATTTTCAACCAATGCTGATGAATTGGGCGTAGGGAGACTTGTTCTATGAAAGAAATTTGAAGCAATGTTACAAATCAATTAACTATAAAATTTATTTAACAATAAAGTCAAATTAGAGAAAAGTTTTACTATGCAGTACTAACGCTGCTTTCCTTAAAGTTAATTCAGTCTCAAAGCAAACAGATTTTAAAACACAGTTCCAGTAGATCTGTGAATTCATTGGCTGATGGCGTTTTTCAGATTATTTTTCAGGGATGTTTCAATCACAGTCTCCAATGATCAGCTTTAGTCCAACTTATATAAAAACTACTACATTTTTAATTCACAAAAATGGATCAAATACTTTTATGAATATTTTAAAGCAAAATGCAAGAACAGTAATATAAAAAAAAATATATAATTCAAAAAGTAAAATACATAAATAAATGTGGACTATTTTTTATAAAATCATATATATCTTATCTAACTAGAAGAGAAATAATTCTACAATGGATTTCCAGTCTTTGCGGAGAAACGAGATTTTTGTTACATATAAAAACTATTAATCTAAGCTATTTAATTACCCCAAAACTAATTAAAAATTTAAACAAAGTGAGACCTCTTGCTCATTTACGGACATAAGATTAAGTAGCAGGAGAAAAAAGACCTTAGCTAAAATCTTTTACTATCTGGGAGCAAAAATAAATATTTTCAAATCTGATAAAAATAATTCAAAAACTATTGACAATATTAAAACTCTGCTTGATATTTCAGTTCGGGATGAGGAAAAGAATTTTATTGATTATTTAGCAATTTACATGGAAATGTCAAAAACTAAAACAAAAGATGAATTTTAAATCAAAACAGTATACATACTTGAATAATTCAGGTTTGTTTGCAAGACTTTCATTGATGGATATAATGAAGGAATCGCCATTTTGGTAAGTACGTTTATACAAGTTAACTTGAGGAAGAGTAGTCCCACTACCTTCATTTATAACCTAAATAAATGAATATAATAGTAAATTAAATAAAGCAAGATAATATGAGAAATAATCTAGGTAACAGAGGAATTTAACTGAAATTATTGACAGTAGCTTTTATTTATTTATGTTTTTTGGAGGCGCTGAACATGAATCTTTATTTTGAGACACATTTTTTCCCCTAGAATAATCCTGTTCTTAGTACATGACTTTTTTTTAAATTTTTTTCTGATGGCGTATTAGAAAACTAGAGAAAATTTCCTAGGAAACTTGCACTTACAATATGACTGTATAATAATAAAACAACGAATTACGTTTATGAGGAAAATAAAATCAGTACTAAAAAGTCGCTTTTCATGCTTAAATGAAAATAGAGAATAGTTAATGGAGATTTAAAATGTCATTAAAATTCTCGATTGAAATAGTAAAGTATTTATGTATAAAAAAATCACTCCCTGAAGAAAATACTTTCCAATCCCAAATAACTGTGTTTATTTCTAAACCTTCTTCAAAATCATTATTTTTAACATTAGTTCCATTTTTGAACCTTGTCTCTCTTTTTAAATTTTAGGCTTTTCACACTCATGTGAATTTTTCCATCCCCTCCATTCATCTAAGTTGAGTTTCCAAATCTTACCGGATATTCATAATTTTCTTAAAACCTACCTTAAACTACAATTTTTAGTCTTTCTTTTTGGGATGTACAGTGCGGGAAAAAAAACACGAACTACCCTGAATAACTTTTGATCTAATGATTGGAACTTCTTGATCTAGGATTCTATCTTAATGGCTCTAGAGGATGACTTCAAATATGCTAAATAATAAGAGCAGACGATATTTTAAGTTATGAAGTCAGGCACAAAAACATGCTTTATCTGAATACCTCTTATTTGACGGATTCAGATTTCTGACCCTTAAATACGTAAAAAAAAAATTTTTTTTTTTGCTTAAGTTCTCAAGATATAGCAAAATGTGCAAAAAGTAAACTTAACGTTAAGGGGACCAAACTCTGGAGGGCTTTCCTGACCAAATTATTAGGACCATAATTCCCAGATTGCAGCTACTTCCTATATTTTGGCAGTCAAAAATCCGAATGTGTCAAAAAAAAGTTGTCTATTCAGAGAATGTACTCTTCTATGACTGATTTCGTAACTTAAAATATCATCTGCATATATAGTCTTATTAATTAGCATATTTGAGGTCAAACCTCGAATCATTAAGATTGAGTCTTAGAACGTGAAAATCTGATCGTTAGATCAAAAGTTATTCAGAGTAGTCCATTTTTTGGCGTACTGTACAGTAGGTTACAAATGAATAAAATATTTAAAATGGGGTAAAATCTGCAATGCATTTATTATTGCAAGTCGTGATGTTCAAAATAAAAATGTTTGCATTCTATAGTATTTAATATATTGCCGAAATACTTTCATAACTTTCCTTGTTGAGGAAACTAATGCATTATCATTGCAATAAATTTGTTTATGCACACGGAGGATATTTGTTTGAAACAACAAGGCCCTGTCTCGTTAGCGAATTTCCCGTCTGCTAAATAACATAAACTTATGAACCATAAACACACACTTTAGCCTCACTTGAAACTAGGGTAACATTTTTTTTTTATTTTGCAGTTGTGGCACATAATTTTTTTAGCCATGTAACAAAATTGATTAAACTAAAGTAAACTATGTCTTACTCTTATAAGAAGTTCTTCAGAAATAGGAGCCAATTCCATTAGCTTAGAAACTGCCTCAGATGTCCATTCTGCATCTGGTGATGGCAAAGCACTATACAACTCACATTTGATGGCCTGAAAAAATAATAAAAACACAGCTAACTTTATTAAATTATAGAAACTATTAGTTACACTGCACATACATATACATGAGGCATTTATACTAAGGTAATTCTAATCAATAAGGTACAGTTATATCGGGTTTTCGCTAAGCTTTTTATATATATTTAAGGCGACTAAAGCAACTATTTTATATCTATACATAAAATAATGGTATTGGTACAACTGTATATAAGTTAAAAATATAGAGAATGATATAATAAAGATCTTATCTTTATTATATTATCTTAAACTTATTTTATGAGTTCCATATATTTGCAGCTTAGGCACAGTAAATAAAACTTATTAATTTCTTTTGTTTCTCTCTGTTTTCTTTTAATCCTTTTTGTCATTATTGCGCTATATATCTACATATATATATACGTACACGGTCGAACTTCATTAATGTGAACTAATTTTCGACTCCCAGCCAAATTGTGTATGGATACAATGCTTTAAAGTACTTATAATGTTTAACGTGATAGGTGAATTTCGATTTCATTGCTCTTAGGAAAATATTTACTTTTACTATGAACAGAAAATTTATTTCTTCTCTGACAAGTAAGAAAATTTCAAAATTAGAGCAGTAAAAGGAAAGAGTTGTATCAATTGAACTTGTTGAGGGGGGGTGCTTTTCCACACGCCGATAAGATAGCATTTATCTCGGCTCCAACATAATGATATTGCTTATGGAAATGACAGATCGGATGAGCACCCAAGTATCCCATTAATTATACAATATTTTTTTCCATATGCTCTTATTCTTTTGTCTTGCATTTTACTAAATCAGTGCCAGTTAAAATTACAGCATATTTTTTTTCCTTCCTTTAAACTCATAATTCAGTTTTTAAAAAATAAATGATATAATTACAAATATAATTTAATAATAAAACATACGCTAAATTGAGATTTAAATTTTCAATAAGTCCGACACTGTTGAAAAAACTAATTGTTGCAAAAATAAAATAGTATTCAAATGTTTTCCACTAAAAAATTACGACAGAGACAATAGTACCAGGAGTAAAACTTCTTAGTTTTTTCATTTTAACAATTATTCTCATTTTATAAACATAAATGGCACTACAACTAGTTAGTGTTTACAATGATATAGCATAGATTAAATAGTTTACTTCGAAAAATCATTTAGCAAATTATTTTATTCCACTTCTTCAAATTCTTCATACAATCTTTTAATGATAATTCTGTTTAAAACAACTGCAATTCACAACAGTCAGCAGCACTTTCCTTTCTCCCAGCACAAGCAAAGAAGATCGAACAAATAAAAAAGCAACTGCTGAAACATTTGACAATGATATATTTGTTTTATCTCGCCTTTACCCGATTTCAGCGACGATGACGACAAAACAAAATAAATATATTAGATGCAACATACAATATGGAAACAAATTACTGAGTACAGTATATAATAAATACCTGTGGTCCAACAATAGATAAAAATTCACTGAAAGGTTGCAGTTTGCAAATTTCATCACTAGAAACAATACTTTTGTTTCCATAATCAATGAAATAGACTTCAACCTAAAATAAAGTTACAGTTGAAAATAATATTTTCTAGTTTGTAACTATCATAATAAATCAGAGAGAGCACAAATAAATTAATAAAGTCCATTAAAAATTAAGATTCAATTTATCATAAAAACAGTAATATATATAATTCTAAATAGAGAGTTTACAAGATTAAAGTTATTATCAACAAATACAATATATATTTGCCAAATAAACCATTAAAAGTGCAATAATAACTACCATAGTAGTGGGGGAAAAAAATCAAGCAGAAGACACAAACATTCGATTTAAATAAAATATGAAATATCCCCCTGCAATTCAGGAATTTTTAAGATTTTCTTAGAATTAACAAAGAGAAACAAAGTATTTAAAAACATTTTTATAAAACTAGTTACAAAAAACTTCAAACTAAGACCACAAAACTTCCCACTTCTGACTGATTAAATAGAATGGAATTTATTTTAAAATTAGTTTGTAGTGTTTTATAATTATGTTATGCATATAGGTTAAGTTATAATAACAAAAAATGGACATTTTAAATTTCCAAATAAAAATTTCTCAAAATAAATAAAAAAATAATGAAAATTACAGATTTCTTTTTTTTTTTTTAATTAAATGAAGATTTAAGTCCATAATTGTAAAAAAATAGTATCTTTCTTTGTCTAAAAAAAATCTGAGATTTATTTCATTATTTAGTAGAGCTATTAATAGAATCACAGATAGAGAAGCTGTACATGCTCACTGTTACTTAAAAATATCTGATTTTTGTCCATTAGAGTGTGTTGCAATTATTTTTAATAAGTACCATTTTAAAATCACGATTTTTATTCAGAATACACTAAATAAAAAGGACAAAAGCCTGGGCTCATAAAGTTCATGTGATTTTTAAACCATGTGGGTCTGGGGAAGTAAAGGTGGACGGTGCACAACGCTGTCCACAAAGCATCCTGCTCTCTGACATCTGAAATTTAACCTGAATCCAATGGTTAATGTAACAGTACAGTAAAATCTCAACTTATTTCAAGATTCGATATTACTTATTTTATTGAGGAAGAAATGCCATACTCCCACAAAAATAAAGAAATATCCCAATTAGCGCTTATTAAAAACTATATAAAGGAAAAAAGCTATTACAGTTAGAAATAAAAATTATTCAAATTATTTACAATAGATAAATATAAAAAAAAGTGGCTAAAATGAAGAAAAATGTGAGGGAAACACAAAAAAAAATCTTTCTTAATTATCTCTTCTTATACTGAAACCTCAAAATTCTCAGGTATAAATATTACAGCCTTTTACTGAAAAAATTTCCAGACAATAATAAAAAAAAACCTAAATCATGAAGTAAAAAAAAAGATAGAAAGAAAAGGTGATTTTAGAATAGCTATATCAATAAAACTTATTAATAGCCCATTCACCTTGTATCCCTTAAAAAAAAATTGAAGTTTTGTTGTTTGAATTTTATTGTTTTTTTGAGATTTCTCGTTTATTGAATTGGTGATATTCTGGAACTTACTGCACTTTATAAATTTACTTTCATCGTATACTTATACCTTTACAGACACACAATAATCTTGAATAAAAATCTATTCTGCTTTGTTTTTGTTATTAAAATCTTTACTTAGTTCTAAAAATTTTTCTAAAATATGAAAAAACAATGAAGAAATCTTGAAGAATTAGGAGCTATAATAAAGCTAATACATTATAGGACCCAAAATCCGGCACTCACGGGGCCGACGAAATTCCGTATTTCGGAATTTGCCGAATTTCGGATCTCTTCCGGAAATTCCAATATGGCGCCCATATATTACGATAATTCAATTACGCTGTTAATTTCAGAAAAACCAATAAATTTAGCTAAATTTCAATTGTAGATTATGATGGGATGAATTTAAAACTGTCCCATCTTTAGAAATTTCATTAATTAAAATAATAATCTATATGATATAATCAAGAAGAAATAATTCAAGATGAAATAATCAGAATCCTCCGAAAAAGAAATAATTTCGAGATCATTGTGCTCGTTTTTTCGTTTACATAACTTTTTGTTTTAACAAAAGACGCCCACCACGCTAAACAAAAGGAATATAAAAAAAAAACTAACAAGGAACTACAAAAAAAGTAACAATTAATGCTAAGAAACTAACAATTAATAACTACAAAAAAGAAGCAAACAACTAATAACGATAAAAATAGACAAGTTAGCAAGTAACAAAAAAAGTAACAGTTAATAACTAATAAAAAGATAAATAAATCCAATTTAAAAAAAAGCAGCAAAAGGGATAGAATTCATTTTGTACACCAAGTGAGAAAGAAGTTTCAATGCCATAAGGGTGTGGCTAATTTATGGTCAAACAGGAGAGGGAAAGGTGGGGACAAACCAGTAAAGCACTTGCACAATTGTCAAGATTGATTGATCAGTTTCTCCCAACTTGCATTTCTTTATTTTGTTCATTGGAAATGCAGATGCTTTTACTTTTCAATTTCAACTCCTTTAGGAATAGATGTTTTGTTTGACACAGATTTATTAATTTTTCTCTTCATGTTTTTATTTTTAAAGGATAAAATATAGTTGCAGTAGAACTCCAATTATCCAAATCAATCGGGACCGGACCCCATTCGGATAATTGGATTTTTTTTTTAAAAAAAATGCTTATTTTAAATAACTACTGTTTGTATAGTGGAAATGAGGGGAAAAAATGTTTTTAGGGATTTCTTCTAAGGATTTCAACAATTCTTCTATGGGATGAGTTGGTGTATTATCAACAATCAAAAGCACAGGACTTCCAACAGATATTTGGCTTTTTTTCACTTTAGGAATGAAAATTTTATCGTACCAATCTGTAAACAGTGCTGCAGTCATCCAAGCTTTCTATTGGTTTTTATAAAATAGGGGAAGTTTTTTGATATTTTTAAATGCTCTTGGGCATTTTGACTTCCCTATTAACAGAAGGGGTATTTTATGGCTCCCAGTTGAGTTCGGGCAGTTAAGCACAGTAACGCGGTCTTTACTAGCTTTATGCCCTGGAGCACTAGGAGGCTTTGACACTGCACTCTCTTTTAGAGGCTAAAGTGGTTTTGGGTAAAGCTTTCCATATTAGACCAGTCTCATCAGCGTTGTATAAGAAGTCGGAATCGTAAGAGGCTGCTATAACTTTAAATTTTTCAATAAACTCGTCAGAAGCTGGGGAGTCTGCAGATAACTTTTCACCACTTAAATCTAGTTCACGAATACCGTGCCTAGACTTAAAATTCTTTAGCCAGCCGTTACTTGCTTTGAAAGATAAATAACCCAGCTTTTCAGCTAAGATCTTAGCTTTTTCACAAATCTTTGTCCTATCTTGTAAACTTTCTCTGCATAAATCTTTCCTTGGCTTTACTAAAATTTTATTTCATTCATATAAAAAAAAGAATAAAAAAAGAGAAACTTATCTTTTCATATTTCCATAGGAATTCTGAAAGCGATTCGGATAGTTGGAGTTCGGATAATTGGAGTTCTACTGTACTTACTTACTTCAAGAGGAAAAAAAAATCGAAATAAAAAGAAAATATGACTGATTTTTTTTTTCTCTAATCAATAAAAATTTCTTAAAAAAGAAAATTAGGTCGGATTAAGTGCCGAATTTCGGGTCCTGTTGGATTTCGGGATGCCGGATTAGGGGTCCCATACTGTACAGCAATTGTAATTTTTTAAAAAGGGGTTCATAAAAAAAAAGACAAATGAATCTTGGTTCTGTTACTTACTTTGTCTTCCTCTATTGAGGAACTAGGATTTTGTGTAAGAACAGCACGATACCATAAACCATCTTCATATTTAGCAGCAAAGATCATGTCATGGGGTATTGTTTCAGCTTTTGAACGAGATTCCTGAAAATTCATGAAATTCCTCTTATTATTATATAAAACAATAATGCATTGCAAAGTCATAACTTTTAATGGAAGAGCTGTTATTTAATATTTTTCATTATGTTTCTTCTTTCTTTTGAGTTACATAATCTTGACAACTACTACAATATAGAACTTCAAAACAAAACCTATCTGAATGCACATAATTTTACATTCAAAGTAATTTTAGAAAAAAGTGATAATAGAATATTATACTAATTAATTTCCCCTTATACTAATTGATCCAATAAGGATATGCCCCATTAAATTACTGTCATAAAGAACATAGGATCATTTGAAATTTTTGCACAAATAGGAGCAGGAGCCCAAAAAATTCTTAATTGTAAATTAATTCATTGTATGTACAAGCTAAAATTACTAAAAGCTTTTTATAAATGATACATTCAAATTTTTGACCTGCAAAAGTTGCTCATATTCATGTGATTCTTTAATCTGGGCTTGTTTCAGATAATCATAATTCTACCAACTCTAATGGTGGAAGTTTTTAGCATTTTATATATTTAAAGTACTAAGTACAAATATTTAATCCTTTTTCCTCCAAAGTTTGCATTTTATTTACTTTTTAAACAAACTTCTTTTTAGACAAGCAGAAAAAAAAAGAGTATGGTTTAATGTCCAATATAAACAGGCCACAGCTTGCGAGAGATGGGTTAGTATTATTTCTTTCAGTAATAGTTACGAATTGATAAAACTTAATATATTAATTCAGATCTTAATAAAGGGTATGAAAAATTACTAAGTAAAAACTTGGTAATTTTTATTTGTTTGTTACATTGTTTTATTAATTAAAGATTAATTATTAAAGTTATATTAATTAAAGATTAAAGTTTTATTAATTAAAGATAAATTTTATTAAACATTGCTTTATTAAATCTTACTTAAGTTGTATTTGCTTATAAGGCACTCACTCCCAGTAGGTTTTTTTTTTAGTTACTTTTAAATCATAGCTTTATTTAAGACTACATTTCGGATAATTAATTTTTTTTTTCTGTTTCCTTCTTAAAATAAAAGCTCACCTCGAAAGATGGCGAAAGCTTCTCAAGTTGTTCTTCCAGCCAGCTATCATCAGATATATTTCTCAAGTAAATTTCACCAGAATCTTCAACGTGACTTAAATAATAACCACCGGAAGATACGGAAAGCTGTAACAAAACATAATTCAATATGAAATTTTTGCACAAATGTAATAGACAAAAAAAAAAAAAAAAAAAAAAATTTAAAATCTGGACATCAACAATTTAAATTAAATGATTAAAATTATAAGTTTGATCACTAGCACAAATCTTATAATTAGTCTGAATTTTGTGGATATAGCGATTCGCTTCAAGTCACTTCTCTGTTATTAAAATCCCCTTATTAGACATTAAAATTCCTTATTTTCAAAATTTCCTTAAAATGAAAAAAAATAAATAAATCAATAAATAAAAAAAATATAAGATTTCACAACAAGAAGATATGGAAGTAATAACTTTACCATAAATTTAATATTATGAAAATCAATAAAACATGTTACCATTCTCATTTTCAAAGATTTTAAATCTTAAATCAATTCTTAAAAAAATATTTAAATCAACCTGGGGTGATTATGACACAAAGTGAAAAACTCTTAAAAATTTATGTGCAAAACATCTATATTAAAATATCAATTTATATACCATACATGTTTCATATTTAAAATAGTTTTTTAAGTAAGATTTATAATTAAATTACTTACCAATGATGAATATCACACCTTTATAGTAACTAATTTAATAAAAATCTTAGTTCTTACAAGAATCGCGATGTGGGATTTTTAAAATTGTGTGAATATGAATTAAGATGCTGGATTTCTAAAATCATGATATTGGATTTTAAAATCGTGTGAATGGGAATCGCAATGTATGATTTTTAAACACTGAAGAATCACAACGTGTAACTTAAACTAGGTAAATATGAAAATCGATGTTTGATATTTAAAGCACGTGAATAGGAATCGCGATATGAGAGGATTCCAATGTGGTTTCAAATATTTAAAAATCCGCCAAAAAAAAATCCAACTTTCTTTTGGATTTCTGTTCATTAGCAGAAAAATCACATATTATAGATAAGCGCCTCGTCACTGGAAATTAACGAAACTCAAAAAATTTAAGTTTTAAATTGAGGAATTCCATGAAATTTTTGATGGATTATAAGTTTTGATTAACAAAGGTTCAAAAACCAATGATCTTGAGAAACGCGGAATTCCACGATATTCCCAGAAAAATCATATGCCCACATTACTTGCACAAATTATTTGTAAATACATTACAAATTATTTGAAATGTTGAAGCACAACAAAATTTACTGACCTTAGGAAGCTTCACAACAAGAGACTCTAGCATCTTTTCTTTTACAATTTCATTCAAATCCACATCGTCAGATGTATGTGTATCATACAACACCACAGAGTATATTATTTTATGTACAGCAGGATCATCAGGAAAATAGGGAAGGACTGTTGTACTCCACCTACATAAAAATCATTTATTTCTATTAGTAATGATATGGTGCTATACCAACAAATTACAAAGCCACAAATAAAAAACGGAACAGCAAAATAACATTTAATCTGATGCTCCTTTCCGATTTCAAGCACTCACTTGCAATCTGCATGGTTCAAGTGTTTGACCTAAAACTAATTTGTGAAGAGAATACTTTAAGAAGGGTTCCAGATCAATTTCAGGAAAAAAAATTTCTCTGACTTTTCCAAGTATACCAGATAAATTTCAATGATAATTGAGACCATATTTTATCTATACCATTCGATTTTTCATCAGAAAACTTTGATTATTTTATTTGTAATGCAAAATATTAGATTTTCCGTGTAAAAAAATATCATTAAATGAGGATGGGAACATTTTTGACAAAATCTGAAATTTTTACAATGAATAATTGTAATAGATGTCAGAATTATTTATCCTGAATTTCAATGACAGATAACTGTTACTGACAATTTTATGACTGGTTAACTTCCAGGTATTTGTAAAAACAAAAACAATACAAAAATGTTCTTTCTCTCATTTCTTTAGTCCAAATGATTCAGACTTTTTGTTTGAAAGTTTAGTCCACCTAATTTTACTGTGCTATTACAGCGAATTACACGTGTATGTTTCCATATTTTAAAGAGTAATGCTGACTCAGCAGGAAATAAGATACTGATTTTAAGTTAAATATTAACAAAACTGATTTGTTAAAATTATAATCTTTAATCGTAGATTCCCTATAAATCACTAAAAAAAAAAAATTTGCAAAGTGCGCAATTATAATAAATGAACTTTTTAAGCTTACCTTTTAACTAATGCCACAAGAGTCTTTTCACGAAGAAAATCTAAATCATCTGGTTTGTAAGGGTAATCTTCTAGGCCATCTAAGGTTAAATGTATTGCCTAGGAAAAAAATATTTCAAATGTATCAATTTTCTACTTTAAACTTTATTCATTTTACACTATAATGAAAAATTAAGCATTTAAATTTAAAAGAAAAATACACCATACAAAATTTGGAAAATTTTAAATAAATTCTTTACTTTACTTTAAAACTCTAATTTAACTACTAAAACAAACAATTAGAAAGAGAGAGAAAGAAAGAAAAATAAGACGAGAAACGTTAGCAAAATTAAATTTAAGTAATGCTTATATAGAATCCAGGAAGAATATATATGGTTGTTATATATAGAATATATATAGAATATAGTTGTTATAATATGGCATCCATCTTTGTAACAACTTTGATCAACCTGCTCAGCATATATTTAAAAACTGCATGCAACTTCCTGCAAATAATTACTATTACTAAGTGATTCTATCTTATCTTCAATATAAATTTTATCATCGATTGTAATATGTTACGAAATAAGCAGCTAATTACATTATAAATAAGTACATTAATTTTTAATAGTTATGTAAAAAATTCATCATTCAGTTACAGTTATGATGAACTGATTAAAGAAATACAATGGTAATGGAAAATGGTTAGCACACTATTTTCAAACAAAATAATAAAACAAAGAGAATAGTAGTAATTTAAAAAAAGTTTCAGTATGTAAATAGTTCAAGTTTACGGAAATGCCACAGCAGTTTCGGAAAATAAGCTGAACTTAGAGTGGCAACAAAACTTCAGAAACAGGTTTCCAAACTTACAAATAAAAGTACAATAAACATTAAAAAAATTTTAAAAAATAAAAAAACATTTCGACTTAATTCAATTCAAATTATAAAATTCTTATGTAAGTTGTTCCAAAATGCCATTCTTTACTCAAGTCTCAATTACTTACTAGGTTCTCTTACTAAATTATAACTTGACTGTAAATGTCGTGTTAAGACATAACACAATATATATTTTACATGCTGTTTAACTATACATACATAATTATATATCCTGACTTCTACTTTTAATGTTGATCTTTTGATAACATTAAACTTAAAAAAAAACTATTTTTTATTAAACCTATTTATATTTCCTTAACCAACATACACTTAGATCCTAATTGATAATATATAAATGCCTTAAATTTAAAGTATACTAAATCATTCTTTCAGGTCTCTGCATAGACTAATATGATCTCTTTAGACAAAAAAGATAAAAAAATATTTCCTGCTACCAACTTTGAAAGAATTACATAAAAACTTAATTACCTTATTTTTTAAGTAATAAAATATTTACAGCCTTAAAATTTAATTATGTTTCAACATGAAATGTGCATTATGTTTATGTATGCACATTTCAAAGTAGAAAATAAAAAATAAAAAATCCTAAATTTTTTATTAATACTTAATAAATAACAAAATCACATGACCGTGTAATTCTCCAAACAGGTAGTAAGATTTTTTTTTCCTGTCTGATGAGGAACTTTTAAACTAACATGCTAGTAACGGATTGGAATAAATTTCCCACAACAGCATTATAACTGTGTTCTGCATACCTGTTAGATGTTAGCGAAAGCAAAAACAGACATAAAAATTTTGAAACTAAAGGCGGAAAAAAAATTTTATAAAAAAAATTCTGTCTTTTTAACAAAAATAAATAAATGTAAAAGAATCTTTAAAAAAAACTTACTTGATATGGAAATGTCCAAAAATCAGAATGCAATTCTTGTAGACATGATTTTGGCACATCAGCAAATACACCTTCATCTACATAATAGCACTCAACCTATAAAATAATACTAAATGTAAAAATAATATAATTATCAACTTATAATATCAAAGTTCATACAAATTTCTTAAGAATATCTAAAAGGACAAATGTATATCCTGGTATATAAGTCGTCTGCTAAGTAAATAAAATATTAAAATTTCTATTTCATTGTAAAATCTTTTTAAAAAGGGTGGAATTTAAAATTCTTCAGGGTGGAAGTGAAGATGATGGTTCGTAGGACTCAGTGTATGAGTATGAAGTTGAATCCTTTTGCAGTGTAGGATTTATAAGATGACACAGCTAATGATATTGAATCCAACACAGATATGTTCTGAAATTTTTAAATTTGTAGTTTTATAATGTATTTGAAAAGTTAACATTGTGTTATAACATTTTTTTGAAATAATTAATAAATTACTTTAACAATTCTTAATCCTAATTTATTTAACGTAATTTTTTAAAGTACTGTTTCCAAAAAGAAAAAAAAAACTTTTATATGCAAAAATAAAATAAGAGAAAATGCAAAATTAATTGTATATAACATATTAAAAATAGTTTTTGAAATGAGTAAATTAATATAAAGTTATTTACATAAATTTTATTGTTATCGATATTTTATGATCAACGAATATACTACTGTATTGCCAGTGTATTAGTTGGTTCCTGTATTTTGGTATAAAAGTCAACTTATACACTAAAATATAATAAATTTTTCGAAAAGTAATTATACTAAATATAAAAATTAGCAGAAAAGAATAAAACATTTTAATGATACTGCCAAAAAACAATATTTCATTTTTCATAGTAAGATAATCTGAACAACAGTACAATTCTTATTTTTCTTTTAACGATGGTTTTATTTTGACAGAAATTTCTAAATCTATTTTAACAAAGTAAGTTTTTTTAAATGGTTAAAAAAGCCAAACAACAGACCATGCCAAACAACCTTTTTAAGTCAAACAACAGACTTCTCTCTACCTTAAATTTTTGGCAGCAGCAATGCCTCCTCTGTTAAAAAAGAATTTACCTTTTTCTTACCTAAGACAATCTGTGTCCTACCATTAGAATGTTATTTAGTCCCTTTTCCAGTGATTTAGCTTTAATAAAAAATATGCCTAAAATTTCTGTTATTTTCATAAGAATTTTTAAAAAAAATTAAAATAAGAATATGCTTCAGTTATTTAGGCACTAGTTAATATCTGAACAAATAAAAAAAGTTTTCTAAAAATAGGACAGTGAACTTGAAAGAACTATTTGAAGCTATATATGGCTCAAATCAATAAAAAAATAAAAGAACTTAAAATAAGAAGAAAATAGAAGAACACCAACACAATTTGTTATTTAAATAAAGAAAGAGAAAAAGAGACACAACATATGTGATTTTAATAAAAAGATAACAATATTACTTGTGATTTAAACAAAGAATACCAACGGAATTTGTAACAGAAAGAAATTCGCCTCCTCCAATATTCTTTACAGAACCCAAACTATAGTATGTTCATTTGTGTAGCATTATTTACTCTCTTTAACTTTATTCAGATATAGAACAAAGTTTCCACTTTAATTTATGGCTATGTATACACAAGGGTCTACAAAACTTGGGCACAAGGATAAAGCACCAAAAGTGCCATAGCTGGTTCCCATTATTTTAGTAAAATTAAACATAGAAGAAAAAAAAGCTGTTATTCAACTTTCAATTCTATAACATGCTGGTTCTTAGAAATTTTGCATTACATAGAATTCAATGTGTGCATGTATTACAGTATACTCTCGATATCTCGAAAACCTTGTTACGTCAAAAAAATATTTTTCTCCTCGGCATTATACATACACCTAATGTTAATTTAAATTCCTACGTCGAAGAGTTTCTTCCCAAAACCTTGTGTTGTCAAATTCTTTTTGATATAGAAAATGAATTTTTTTCACAAAAATCACAAAGTTTATTAAGTAAAACAATTATTTTCTGTTAAATGCATAATTATTTTTGTCTTACTTTTAAAAATAAAATTATAATTATTGTATTTAGACTTATAGTCAATGATCATTACATATTTATAATAAATTATTCTTATGTTTCTTGTCCCTACTTTTTAGAGTAATATTTTCTACTTTTTAGAATATATTTAGTTCTGAACTTATTGTTTCCAAAATTCATTATCGCGAAATTTTTTTAGCATCAATTCCACTCGGAGATATTGATATACTGTATATCAAATCACAAATAAATATATGTCAAAAATATCATTTCTTCTACACATTAAAATGAATAAAATACTAAGATAGAGATAAAAATAAAGCTATACCATGTCAGTTTCTTTAATATTTTGTGCAAGTACCCTTTGATAATTATCATCAATACACGAAGCATAAAGAAGACCTTCACTTATTTCTTGTGCCGGCAAAGTCTCAGAAGAATAAAATGCTCTCATGCTGTTAAAAAACTCCATAAAGGCTTCCTGGAAAATAAAAATAAAAATTATTTTGCATTAAGTGTTAGTGCATAATTTGAACTAAAAGCTTTCGTGCTCTTATTATTATAAAGTGTAGTGTATGTGCAAACTGCGAAAGAATAACACTAACTACAAAAGAATGAAACTAAAACTAAAAACAATTGTTGTATAGATAAAAATATTTTATATTAAAAAATAAATGTTTTTCTCTTTTTTTTTTTTTGTGTGTTTAACTCAGATTTGTTACACAAAATTTTTTGAGAAAGAATTGATCAAAATAGATTTAGGGCAAAAACTTTAAACATATTTTTATTGAAAAGACTAATAAGATTAAAATAAATTAAATAAATGTAAGATTGAAAGTCATTTTTGATCAGCTCTAGATTGGTGAACTTTTTATCATGGTAAAAATTATCCAAATATTTAAAAAAGGGATAACCAGTTGAAGATGTGTCCAGTGGATGAGGGGTACCTCCAATTTTAATTTGGCATACTTATTTGTTACAACCAATAAAACATGTGGTCGTCCGCTATGAAACAAAATGGGTCCTTTTCAGCTGACCAGTGCTGGCTTCATTTGACGTAATTTTTGATGCACAACATCAATTTCTAAACAGTACTTCTCGGTTGTCATTGATTCGCCAGTTTTTAAAAATTTTCTATCAAATACTCTAACTATAGACCACTAAACACTGCATCTGACTACTGCGTTGAACATCTATTGTCATAAAGGATCCTTTTTTCATCACAGACGATAATTCTGTTCAAAAATGCTTATCTTTTATTTCCTAGAAGCATAGAACTGCAGATTTAAAAATGATGTTTTTTTTCTCTTTTAGTTCTTGTGAAACACATTTATCCAACTTTTTGACTTTGCCAATGGTTGAAAACGAGGCGTGATACCTAATTCATGCTCAACTTCTAGAACAGTAATAGGAGTGTCAGATACCATAAGGGATCTCAATTGTGTATCTTTAGGCTTTAATTCTCAGCTTCCAAGCGATTCATTTTCAAGACTTTCATCATCACTTTAAATTCTCTTTAAACCAATGTTGAATTATCTGTTCATTAACAGTGTCTTTACCAAATGTAGCATTGCTATTTCGAGTAGCTACTGAACCGCTATGACCGCTTTTGAATTCATAAAGAAAAACAACACGTAAATCACAAGAATTCATGTTTAAGATACAAAAGAAATAATACAAAAGAAATAATACACAAAAGATACAAAAGATACAAAAGAAATAATACACAAAACTTTTAGTATACAGGGATGTGATTGACAAAAACACAAAAAAGAGGAAGTTTATAATTGTAGCATTAAACGTGCAAAAGAAAAAATGATATGAATTCAATAGCCAATCTGATAATGATTACACTATTATCTATTCAAATAAATATAAATAAATGGTAATTATGTTCTTAAATAAAATCTTGATTAAAATAATTTTTTTTTAATAATTTAGATAACTTTGAGTAATTATGCATAAGCACGATTTTATGTATCACATCATTTTAAAAAACATTTCTTTAATGGTCAAAGGACCTTTATGGACTTTCTCATCAGTTCTTTGTTTTTTCCATGGTCTTTTATTAACATGACTGATCTGTAGACTGCGTTTTGCAGACTTTTGATCATCAGTGTTGATAGGACAAGAAAGTTCATTTCTCACACAATTTTTAGAGGCCTTAGATTAAGAATCGCGATGTTGGATTTCAAAATCGCGTGAATAAGAATCGCGATGCTTGATTTTAAAATCGCGTGAAAAAGAATCGCGATGCCGTATTTTAAAATCGCGATGTTGGATTTTAAGATTGAGTGAATAAGAATCGCGATGTTCGATTTTAAAATAGGGTGAATAAGAATCGCAATGTTCGATTTTAAAATAGGGTGAATAAGAATCGCGATGTTGGATTTTAAAATCAAGTGAATAAGAACTACAATGTTTGATTTTAAAATCGTGTGAATAAGAATCGCGATGTTCAATTTAAAAATAGCGTGAATAAGAATCACGATATTGAATTTTATAATCACGTGAATAAGAATCACGATATTGGATTTTAAAAGCACGAAAATAAAAATCGCGGTATTGAATTTTTGAATCGCGTAAATAAGAATCACAGTGCATAATTTTTAGAGTCCGTGAATACTTATCGCAACGAGTAATGTTTAAACCGCGTATAAATACGAAAATCGATGTTTGATATTACAACCGCGTGATAACGAATCGCAATATTGAAATTTAAAAATATATATGAATACGAATCGCGACATTGGATTTTAAACTAGCGGGAATATGAATCGCGATATTGGGTTTTAAAAACGTTTAAATACAAATCGCGATATTGGGTTTCAAAAACGCTTAAATACAAATCGCGATATTGAATTTTTAAATTGCGTGAATGGGAATTGCGAGTAATGATTTTTAAATCGTGTAAAAACGAATCTCAACAAGTAACTTTTAAATCAGTTAAATACGAAAATCGATGATTTACATAAAAATCATCTGAATAAGAATCGCAATTTTAGCAGATTCTGGCCCAGTTCCTAATATTTAAAATTCTGTAAATCAGCCAATCAAAAGAAATCAAATATCAGCGGCCGAAACGAAACTGCTTAGGACTTTTTTTCTTTTTTCCAATCTATAGCGGAAGTCGTGGTTGTCAAGGCAACAAGTCGCAAGTCCGACTATATCGCTCGTTCGACTCCCCAAAAGTTTTTGGAACATGGTCAGAAATTTTAAAAAGTCCTTCATCCCTCAAAAGATAAGAGAGTAGTCGAGTAGGAGACGGCATTGTTTTACCAAGGTTAACCACTTTTACCCCAGCCAGCAGATTGACATGTGAAGAGAGGTTTATTGGGGGCTTCAATACTTTCGCTCCGCGGAAGAAAAAAAATTTCAACAAAATATCATTTACTGCATAAAAAATTTTTCCGCGCGGAAATTTATGAAAAAAGAGCGGAAGATATGGAAAAATCTGAAAAAAGCGGAAATCAGCGGATCCGCGGAAGAATCACATCCCTGAGTATAATAAGAAAGAGCAAGCAATAAGCTTTAGAATAAAACATAATTATTTTAAAAAAAAAAGATTAACAAAGTTGCCTTAAAAATATCTGACATTTCATATGTATCTGATTAACTGAAAATAATTTTAAAAAAACTAAATAAATCATATTGACGATGTCTCATTGCATCTACTGATAAACTCTGCATGATTTGAATCGATCAGATTCGAAAAATGGAAGGATTTTATCATTCCCCCCCCCCCCCTAAAAAAAGTTCAAAAAATCTATCTGCGCAATTTGAGGACGATGTCTCATTGCATCTATTGATGAACTCTGCATGATTTGAATCGATCAGATTCGAAAAATGAAGGATTTTATCATCCCCCCCCCCAAAAAAAAAATTCAAAAAATCTATCTGCGCAATTTGAGGACGTATTGTATTCTAACAAAAAGACATAAGTCAACAATCAGCAAATCATAGTACATTAAATTGTAATCGATATTTCTGCGAATTATATAATAATAGAAACTTAAAACTACTCACATCATATTCGATGAGTCGAGCCGTAATGGTTTTAGATACATCAACAACATAAACAAACCATTGGTTGCCAAAAGGAATCGTTAATTCAGGAATGGCAGGCAAATGATCTCTGCGGACAATTGCACGTGGTGCAGCATTGTCATTATTGGAAAATTCAGAGCGTTGCTCTAACTCCTATTGATAAAGAACAAAACAATTAAAATCAATAATAACTAACAAAAAACTAATTATAAAATTATTAAATAACTTACAGATAAACTGGATGGGGTTGTGCTTCCAGACGAATTAGCTCTTCTGACTATACAGTTGACTCCTTCAGGAACTCTACCATAAGGCCTACGTTAAATTTAATTTTTTTTTTACTAAAAAGAATAATTTTATGGATGGGAAAATGAGTGTAAACAAAATCAAAATTCTAAAGCAAGAACGGAATTGTGAAAACTTTGTTTATGTTATACAGATTTTGTGGTGGTATAAAATAAAAGTCAGATTTAAAAAAAAAAAAAAATTTAAAATCAGGGCATTTTTTGAGCAATACATACATTTTAGACTATTTTTAAAAAAGGGGACAGGAAGTGCTAAAAAAAATAGTGTATTGAAAATTTTGTTTTGTGTGGCATTTTCTTTAAATCTCAGCATATTTAAAAAAAAAAAAAAAATACAAAACGCTTTCAAATAAAAAAATTAAGATAGGTACAAGTTGATTAGAAATTATTTGAATAACCGTGCAGTTTGAGGTGAGAAACCTCAAAAGCTAATTTTCTTGACTTTGGAAATAGATTCCTTATTATAAAGGTAAATAGAATTAAGTTTATATGAAACTGCTAATCTTCAAACCTACATTACATATGATCTCTGTATTTAAAAATAAATGTATACAAAAATAAACAATAGATAATTAAATGTAATAGCCTCTTAACTTCAATAATCACAGATTTTTTAAGAGTAAAAAAATACTTAAGTTATAACAGACTTACAATACATAAATAATTAATAAACTTACACTATTTTCTAGAACAGGAGACGTAACAGGTCACTCACAACAGTATTTAACTTTTATATCATGCATATTTTGGAGTTCAATAAGTGCATAGTTAAATTATTTCATTTAAAAGAAAAAAATGAAGTATTGATAGAATAAACATTTTATATTTTGTTAAAAAATTTGCTCTTCATAAGTAGCCTATGGATGAGACACCAGCTGACATAGCCTTGGGGTCAAATGACTGTTATTGGACTTATGATGAAAAAAGATATAAAATGACAGAATTAGAAAACAATTCTGCAAAAAGGTAGGAGTTATAGGGGTTTGTTCCAATACTGGTTCAGCAACAATTTGCTCTTCTGAGTAAAAATTTAGAAGATAAAGGAGTTCTGCTTTTCAGGCTAACTCGTTTTGATTTGAAACATATTTCAAATTTCACTCTTTGCACAAAAACATACTAGTAACATCGAGAAATTAAGTTTTTCGTATTTCTTTTATAATAAAAGAAATTTTTAAAAATCCAAGCAGTTCTTTCAAAATAGCATGTGTGTTAATCTTTTCCTTATGGCGTACCATGTTGTGCCTGCCGTAAGCAAAAGGTTCAAATGGTATGTTCTGAATAAACAAAAAATTCGGAACATCAGAAAAACTACAAATTTTGTGTTGCATTTACAAGATGACATTTAAAGAGGTTTCAGTATCAAGATTTGTTTTTAAATTTACTCATAATTTTACCGTTCATAAAATCTTTCTGTCTTTTATTAATTCTAAAAGGTCTTGAATCATAAATCAATTTCAGTAAACTAACATAACGGTATAAATAAAGCATAAGGATCGTCATGTTTTGAGCATCATCTTATTAATTTTTTAACGGTTTCAGCTGTAGTAAAATTTAACAAATTGAATGCCAAGAGATAGATGCAATGTGGTGGCTTTAGACACAATTTTTTTATTCCTTTAATTTTTTCAAACCTCACCATATTCATATACAATATCATGAACGTAAAACATAACTAAAAAGAATGGCACGTTTAGCGGTCAAATTATATTTTGCTGACTGAATTCTGAATTTATTATAGCTCTCTAGATAGCAATTAAATGAAGAAAGCTGATAAAACAAGATAAAATCTTACACATCCAATTCCTCAATTTCTAAAATGTTGCTCTGCTGCAATAAGCTTAACCAATTTTCAGGAAGAGACTCGTGATAATTGTTTTCATATTCGTGGACGATTCCATTTGTAAACATACCAGATGGCTTTTCACACACAACCTGAATACATAAGACAAATAATAAATGAATGACAAAATAACTAAATTTATACATAACTATATTCGTAAAGGACTAAAATTTATTAAGTAATGCATTTAAAAAAGTTTTAATATTATAGATGACACGTTGTTTAGGGGGCATTATTTATGCTTTTTTCATGATTAACTTCATCTACCTTCTATAGCACAAAGTGAATCCTTTCTTTACTAGGATAATTTTTTTTCCTACAAATATTTCTTTTTTAAAATTTGTTGATCGAAAATAAAACATCCATTTCATATATAGCACTAACTTTCCTTTTACCATTGAGAATTTTTTTTAAAAGGCTTGTTAGTTTAAAATAGAAATTCCGTTCATAGGTTCAAAGGTCAAAACAAAGCTTGGAGAATTTTCTTCCTTCATACATATCCTTCCTTCATACATACATTCATACATACGAATAATCAGGTGACCTTTCCAAGACAAATTTTTAATTGCATAAACACTAAGCAATGAGGGAAAAGTTCGAAATAATTAGGGAACTGTGGTATTGCTTTTATGATGTTTTGTTACTTTTATCTTTGCTGCACTGCTCTGCACTGCTATAATTACTTTAAAGTTTTAGTTTCTCTTTCATAAGTTTTCACCTGCCCTTTTCTGCCCTTAAATAATTTAGCCAAAAATAAAAAGAAATAGCAAGTATAGCCCTACTTATTTTGTGATGGTGGTAACAGCCAATAAGAGTTGAGCATGCTTTGGGGGCTTGGTTAGAGGAGGTGAGAAAAGAAAAAAGGACACATGGTTTTGGGGAGCTGAGGTTAAGACAAAAAAAAAAAAATATGAGGATCCTCAACAGCTAAGTTATATTATAAGATTTTCTATCACCCCTTAATTATTTTTTTATTTATTTTATATTGTAGCAGTGCAGCTTCATAATGTATAATTTCATGTAAATTCATTTTTGTACCTATTATTAATTAGTGTGAATGCCTTCCTGGAACAAAATTTGTAACTCTAAATATCTCAAATGATCTACTTTAAATAAATAGTTTTAACACCTTGCAATTAGTGATCATTCTAATGATCTTGTTCTCTTACTTAAGAGTATATTATTTTTAATTGTTATTCATTTTTATTCTTATAAAAAAGATAAGAATAAAAATGAATAACAATTAAAAATAATATACTCTTAAGTAAGAGAACAAGATCATTAGAATGATCACTAATTGCAAGGTGTTAAAACTATTTATTTAAAGTAGATCATTTGAGATATTTAGAGTTACAAAGGTATTGCTTTTATGATGTTTTGTTACTTTTATCTTTGCTGCACTGCTCTGCACTGCTATAATTACTTTAAAGTTTTAGTTTCTCTTTCATAAGTTTTCACCTGCCCTTTTCTGCCCTTAAATAATTTAGCCAAAAATAAAAAGAAATAGCAAGTATAGCCCTACTTATTTTGTGATGGTGGTAACAGCCAATAAGAGTTGAGCATGCTTTGGGGGCTTGGTTAGAGGAGGTGAGAAAAGAAAAAAGGACACATGGTTTTGGGGAGCTGAGGTTAAGACAAAAAAAAAAAAAATATGAGGATCCTCAACAGCTAAGTTATATTATAAGATTTTCTATCACCCCTTAATTATTTTTTTATTTATTTTATATTGTAGCAGTGCAGCTTCATAATGTATAATTTCATGTAAATTCATTTTTTGTACCTATTATTAATTAGTGTGAATGCCTTCCTGGAACAAAATTTGTAACTCTAAATATCTCAAATGATCTACTTTAAATAAATAGTTTTAACACCTTGCAATTAGTGATAACCTTAAAGGGTGTGAGGTTAGACACCCTGCTGCGGATAAAAAATTATATCCTGCCTTAATGAAGCCCATTAATGAGAAAGAATTACTAAGTTTTGGTTATTTTGTATCACAACCCTGTAGGGCTCAATTAAATCGTGATGTACAAACAGATGTTCAAAGTGAAGAAAGTAATTCTTCATATGATTTTTTTCGTGATACATCTATTTCACCCGTTTCATTTTTAAATGATTCTTTATCAGAATCTGATTCGTCAGATGTGGTAGAACTGAGATATAATCTCAGACCTAGAGATCCTCAGGGATTTGTAAAAAATAAAAGGGTGTAACTACTTTGTAATAATGTGTATTTAATGTGCTATTTTATACTATGTTTTTGTCATTGTATATATATATTATAATTCTTGTGTATGTGTAAAGTGCTTATGATAATCAAGAAAGCTTCGTGACTAAATCTCTTCATGTTACTGAACTAAAAGCAATTTAATGTGAACTTTAAGGACGTTTAAGTGGAACTCTTTCAGAATTAGTCTGGTTGGGAGTCTGAGTGGATCAGTCCTATGGAAATGACTGCTGAGTTGTTGCCTGTGAGTGGATCTGTCTCAAAGTGAAAGTGGTTGCTGAATCCTCGCCAGAAAATCATGCCGGCCACTCTAACTTCTGAACTCTTCAATGGCGTGTGAAAGATAGGTACTCCTGAGGCATCATAAGGCCACAAATATCTCTTGATTGTTTCGCTTTTCATTGGTAAATGCTCAGCTGCGTGGTAGCCATTGTCTTAAAAAAAAATAATAATATTTCATGATACCTGCTGATCAATGATGATACCTGCTGATCAATGATTTCATGATACCTGCTTTCATTGATCCCTGCTGCAACCGCATCCATAAAACACAACACCTTCATGTTAATTTACTGAATTGAACTTTCAAACAGACACACTGCTCATCCTGATCACTCAGTTCTCCCACCTCACTTCTCTTCAACATCAGACTCCATAGTTTGTGTTGTAACGGTAACCATCCTTATGCAAGAATAACTAATCAGTGACTCCTTCCAAAAGATCCTACTAGTCAGTGACCTTTGTCAAGAAAAAAATTTAATTTATTAAATTTTTTTTCCCCAGGGGGAAAGATATATGTGGTATTGCTTTTATGATGTTTTGTTACTTTTATCTTTGCTGCACTGCTCTGCACTGCTATAATTACTTTAAAGTTTTAGTTTCTCTTTCATAAGTTTTCACCTGCCCTTTTCTGCCCTTAAATAATTTAGCCAAAAATAAAAAGAAATAGCAAGTATAGCCCTACTTATTTTGTGATGGTGGTAACAGCCAATAAGAGTTGAGCATGCTTTGGGGGCTTGGTTAGAGGAGGTGAGAAAAGAAAAAAGGACACATGGTTTTGGGGAGCTGAGGTTAAGACAAAAAAAAAAAAAAAATATGAGGATCCTCAACAGCTAAGTTATATTATAAGATTTTCTATCACCCCTTAATTATTTTTTTATTTATTTTATATTGTAGCAGTGCAGCTTCATAATGTATAATTTCATGTAAATTCATTTTTGTACCTATTATTAATTAGTGTGAATGCCTTCCTGGAACAAAATTTGTAACTCTAAATATCTCAAATGATCTACTTTGAATAAATAGTTTTAACACCTTGCAATTAGTGATCATTCTAATGATCTTGTTCTCTTACTTAAGAGTATATTATTTTTAATTGTTATTCATTTTTATTCTTATCTTAATGTGTGTGGTGATGAACTGAACATCACCACAGAACACAATAAGGTTCAAAAAACACTCCCTTGTGTTTTACTTTTTTTTTTATCAAAAATAATAATGATCATGAAAAAAAAAATTCTTTTTGGAAAAAAAATTTTTGGTCATTTTCAGACAGTGGAAATTTGGAAATGTCATCAAAAGTCATTGTGTAGAATTGAATGCCATGCTGAGTTGCAAAATGTCCAAGCAAGCAATAGTAATCAGGTTACAAAAGCTGTAATAATCATGAAATGTAAGTCAGGTATCGTATAATTCTGTGGCGAGGGGTGTCAGATATCCAAAATGATGGAGGATCAGGACAGAGTTAACTCTTGTATTGTACAGAGTTACCTCCTCCTTTACTTTGAAAAAAATGTTCCTTCAATGTTTGTCTAAAATTGAGGAATGTCTTACTGGATTAAATCATTCCTTGACCAAAAACATGGTAACAAGTTTTCTAGATCTTATAATCTCCAACCAGGTTTACCAAAGGGAATAGTTAGTAGCTGTGTTGTTTAACAAGCATATAAATAAACTTAAAAAAATTAAAAACATTCTGCAGGCATTAACTCTTATAACTAGTTTCAACACTTTCAACAGAAAAAAAAAATCAGACTTTTTTTAAATTTCTTCATAAAACTCTTAATTTATAAATAGAACAGGGAAAAATCAAAAAAGCAGAAAATGGAAATCCAAAAATTTTATGTGCAAAAACACTTTTAGAAAAATTGAAAGATTACCCGAAATTCGAACAAGGAAAAAGCATTTCTCTACGTTGTTCAATAATGTTGGTTAGATTTTATTCATTCATTAAAAAAAATTGTGTGAATATGAGTATAAAATATAATATATATATATATATATATATAATATAATATTGATGTGAAATTTTATTTATTTAAATCGTGTGAATATGACTCTCAACGTTTGACTTAAAAATCATGTGAATATGAACCTAGATATATGATTTTAATATCGCAGCAACAAGAATATCAATGTTTGATTCTAAAATCTCATTAATACAAAGATTGTTGTTTAATTTTAAAATTGCATGAATACCAATCTTGCTGAAGTTTCATTTCAAAATCACATGAATATGAACTCCAATATAATTTTAAAATAGCTCGAACAGGAATTAAAATAATGGCTTTTAAATCACATGAATACGAAACACGAGACTTGATGTAAAATCGTGAAAATAAAAAACTTGACATGAGATCTCAGATGACATAAATATGAATCGTGATGAGAGATTTAAATTTATGTTAATGCAAATTTAAATTACATATGCATTGGAAAGGAAAAGTGTAAAAATGATTTGAAATAAAATAAAAAAAAACTGCTAAAATATAACCAACTTAAAAGTTAACACAATACAGGGGTGTAGCTAGCAAAAGGGTAGTCTGCCCTTTCAAAACTTATGCAGAATACTCTTAGTCGGCCTAGCGATAAACTTATTGATGTTTTTTCAGTCGGCACTTCCTTCTGATAATTTTTTTAAATTAGCAAGGATGCTGACAATTTACTGACAATATTTTGCTTATGGGCACATTTTTTTTTCTTTTTGCTCTGTCAAAGCTGCATTAAATATAAAAATCGGCCTATTAATAGGTAAATTTATATATTTTTTTATTCAGATCAATTCCATATATTCCCGATCAATTTTGTTTTTCAAATAACAAACTGGCTGACTAAAGAAAATATTTTATTATTACTTTTTGTGCTACCTAAGTCTATATTGTAAGCATCTTTTTTTTTTCCAAAAGTTTTTTTCAACACAAAGCTTATGGAAAAAAATTCTGTGCTTCCCAAAAATGGTCGTAAATAGAGAAGGTCACTACATAGAGGTGGTCTTTCCTGGAGGTTTCACTGTATTACAAACCAATGAATATGAATCACAATATTGGACTTTAAGAATGGGGGAATACGAATAGAGAAAATGGATTTTAAAATCGTGTGAATACAAATCTGGATATCCGACTTAAAAAATATGTGAATACGGATCTCGATATTAGTGCTAAAAACGTGTAAGAACAAATCACAATATTGAATTTTTAAATCTTGTGAAAATGAATAGCAATGTACAACTTTTAAATCGTATGAATACACATCACAATGTGTAACTTTTATATCGGGTAAATATGAAATGTTTGCCATTAAAAATGTGTGAATACGAATATATCGACATTAGATTAAAAAAGTTTGTTAAATCATAAATGCATTATTTGATTATTTTTAGGTAGTACTGTTTAAATGGAAAGAGATACAATAATTCCATTTTGTGTTTTGCCTTCTCATTCAATAAAATGCACATTTAAAATTAAATATGCTCTTTTCTTTAAAAAGATAAACGAATTCTTCACATTTTGAGGATTGTTAAAATGCAACTTAATTTGCTTAGTGTTGCACATTTCTTTTCATACATGTGAGATGAGAGACCCATCGCTCATCCCCTCCGCTACTCCGATGCTGCCATTATTCCAGCGTCACAGCCTTCACACTCCACCACTATTCCGTTTCAGTAGGAAGAGACACACTCTTCTTCGTTCCTTGCTGGAAGGATCAACTGAATAGCCCAGGCGGGGCTCGAGAAACTCTTTCCCTTTTTTGTCGCTGAACAGTCAACTGCATAGCCCAGACGAAGTCCATATTTGTCAACTTTCACCTTATCCTGAACATATCATAATTTTCATAAACATTTAATGTTTCATCATATTGTAAATAATTCATTTTGTTATTAAATGTTTCCATCACCGAAAAAAGACTGTCCATTCCTCTAAAGCACCCTACATACATAATAAGTTTAATTCCAAGCTTAAAAATATTTCTCTTTTTTTTAGGTATTAACTTCTAAAACTTGTTTGGCTGTTACTATAAAAAATTGTAAAGAAAATTTTTACTCCAAAAGAAAAAATTTTACTGTAAATTTCTTCTTATATACATTATCTTTTAATACACAGTCTTAAATATTTTCCAAGCTATTGAAATTCTTTTTTCTGGGACATAACTAGTTTCAAAACGGTAAAATTAATTTTGCATCACTGGTGTAGTCAGAAATATTCTTGATGCAGAATAATTTATTTATGTACAGGGTATCTGCTACATTTTAGATTTTCAAATTCATGACTTTTCATGATTTTCCATGACTATTTCCAAGAGTTTTTCATGACTTAACAAAGTTACTATTTTCTCGGACAAAAATGCAACAATAAATTAAAAAAAGCATTATAATAACATTAATTGAAATTATAGGTATAACCAAAACTGCTATACTTCATATTTAGATTTTAAATTTAAAAAACAGAGTAAAGAAAGAGTTGAAACAATAAAATAGCTGAAAAAATACAAAAGCAAATAATTTTTTTTCCCTGTAGAATTATATTCTAAAGAAACTTTTCTTGCTCATCTGAAAGGAAAGAAATACTCCTGATTTTTCTGTTCTCATTTCGGAATAAAAAAAATTCGCCAATGACTGGTTTGCTTCAACTAGAATTTTAAATTAATAAAGTTTTTAAAAAAATAAATAATAAAAATTCTTAAATCACAGAAGAGTTTAAAAGATAATTCCCTCTAGAAATGATGCTTTTTTTCCCTCATTTTTTGAAAGAACACCATGATTTTTAAAGAACATGATAAAATAACTTTATATTCTAATAAAATATGCCTGAGTGGTGATTTTGTTAAGATAAAATTAGATTAATTGGAGCAAAAAAAAAAAAATAAATAAATAAATAAATAAATTTTGGAGCAGCAAAACAAAATTTGAAGCATATTTAATAAAAAAAATTAAAACAAGAATTTAATAACAAGAGTTTTTTGTTCATTAATAACATATCTTATTTTTTACACTTTTTTGAAGGTCCTTGCATAAACAAATTAAGTTTCATTTTGGTATCTTCCAATACTGTTAAATATTCTGCTATCCTCAACTTAGCCTCAGATAAGAGGAATAGAATTATTAGAACATAGAATTTTTTTTTTTTTTTTTTTTTGCAGAAGATAAGGATGTCATTGCATTTGTGGTATCTAGTGCAACATCTATTAAATTTGAATTTTGCCAAATTTCTGCATTTTCTACATATAAAGATTTTAAGAGCTTTCCTGTCAAACTAAGAAAAGCAGAACTCTTTAAAAAACGCCCTAACATTGTTTCAACTAGAGACACCATTTCATCATACAGCAAGTGAATCAATGGTGTCTCAGTTTGGAAAAGACCTAAAAATTTATCTAATATAGCCGAAATATTTATAAAAAATGAGCTTTCGGCAAAAGCAATTTAAATAAATTCAATATTGAGTGGCTCATACTATTTTTTAAATTAATAATTGCTTTATTTAATTCTGTAAATTCCATTGCCAAAAGAAGGACAGCTTGGAAAAAACTACTGGAGAAGGCCAAGGCCCATCCTGGGCTGTCGAGCCAGTGAGGAAGGAAGGAAAAGGTAACATAAAACTCTAATTAATTTAACTATTAAAGGTTATTGAGTATATTTTTCTTAAAATTTAAATAAATGTTATTTATAATAGTATATTCAACAAAACATTAACAAGATTAATATTGATCATACCGAATTTATAAAAATATGTAAAGAATTAAGCAAACTTTAATAAATCTATATTACTAATGTTAATTAGTGAATGGCCCCTAAATTTTTTAAATTAAAATTGATTACCTAGTACAGTATTCCATTAATGACATAATTAAAAAAATTAAATAATTTTAAAATGCAAATACAAGAGTATTGAATCTAAAAAATTTTTGTCAGAAGCAAATTATTATACTGTCCCTACACTCATAATATTTAACAAATCTATAATAATTAAAAAAAATTTATATCAATTGTTTTAAATCAAATCTTTATGAGATGAATTAGAGTATTTTTGAATGACAAATCTGAAAAACATAAGATTTATTTGCTGCTTTAAAAATTCTGAAAGTCCCTTTCTTCATACTTATTTAAAATCTTGCCTCTAAATATTATTAACTTTTTCCTAAAACAAAATAAGAGCACTGAAAATTTTGAAAGTAATATAACACAATAATAAAATGCAATAAGTAAAAAAAAAAATATTAGTAAAAGAAAAGTAATAAAGTATAAAAAAATGTTTACAAACAATTTGCAATTAGTGGATGGTCCCTCAGATAAAAATTTACGTTTAAGAAACTCAACTAATTCGATCTTTATTAATTAAATGAATAAAAGGGAGATGGAAATTTTGAGGTTTTGAAGCTTTGTGATTCTTGACTGCTCTGAGGATCAACATGAAAACATGTACTTAGTGAATGGTCCCCAAGTTAATTCCAAGATCATGGGTACTATTCTATAAATAGAATAGAGCAAGAAGGCCATTAGCTTGCCATTGACGAAGACTATAGCACTTCAATAACGATGAAATTAACAAGAGAAGTAAAATTCTCTTTTGCTATTAAAATTTGGCAATGTTTAGCTGGTCCCCGAAAATTCGTGGGAAGTCTCGGTTCCAATTCAGAGAGTGAAAAATGAAATCTGAAATTGAGAATATCTTGCAAAATGAAGCAGAGTTGCACATGAGAGTGCAAGAATCCTTCCCACTGAATCCAGAGCAACCCCCCACATGGCAGTAGCTGGGTTGCCGCAAAATTGTGACTTGGCAATACCTAGGGGGAAATATCCCTTTCAGCACAGAGCGGAGCAATTTAAGCCTACTACTTCAATTTGGAGCATGTAGACGCAGGTTTTCACAATTGGCACGGATCGGCGCAGCACTTGCAACACTGGGAGACTTAAATCCATGACTTTCCATGATTTTTTCAAAAAAGTAGCAAAAATCATGACATTTCATGACAAATTTTGTTCAATACTGAAATTCATGACTTTCCATGATTTTTCATGACTTTCCAGGTGCGCGGATACCCTGTATGTATTTGTACGGTTTGGATGTTATTTAAAAGTCTCATTTCATTGATATAGAAGGTTTTATTCAGAAAAACAGAAAGAGAGTAGCAGACAGAAGCTTTGGTCCTGCGATCATGGAATAGATATCAATTATTTGATGTTCAAAATAGACAAATACATGAAAAATTGATGGAGAAATGGATAATGTGAAACTCATTCATTTAAATTCATAAAATATATGCAAAATAATCTGCTGTTCAAGAAAATATTTCAATAACCTCCATTTAGGTTAATATTTATTTCAATACAAGCACTTTAAAAATTTATTAAATATGTAGTCTGTGTGAATAAAAATTTGACCAGGCTTCGTTCTGATAAGAGTGATTAATAATTAAGCCAATTATTGTTATTTTCAATATTTCTTTCAATCAACATATTCTTCATTTTGCTAACCAACAGAAAAACTTGATCTTGGTTTTTTTAAATTCTTGGGAATGTTTCGAGTAAATGAAAATGAACCATTATTGTATAATTTTACACTAGTTGAAAAACAAACCTTTAATCATTTGTAAAGTCCATTTATTCAGAATTCATAAAAAAAAATTAAAAAAAAGAAATTTTTTTTTATATAATTAAGACCGAGTTGAGAAAAAGACTTTATCTAAAACAAGTTTAAATTTATTTCAAAAACTCATTTTTTTCTAATCCCTCATAATTATACATGATTATATAATTCTATATTTTTTTTCTTCTTAATCCAAAAGAACCCTATTTTAAACCATAATTGTTTTAAGAATATAAAAGTAAATTATTTATTTAAAGCTTTGAATAGTGTAATGAAATTTGCAGCCTCAGCAACATCCAAAGGATTATTTTACTTTGTACAAAACCAAATGTTCAGAACATTCGTTCTAATCCTCCATTTCATTTTAGATTCAACATTTATAGTTAAATAACAAAATTATACAGTTTTATTATTACATTATAGAATAATAATATTAAATTTAATTATAATTTTAAATTATTTTTTAAAGTTTATATTAAAAAAAAAAAAAAAAGTGGGGCATTAAACTATTTTAAGATTTATAAATTTTAATGCCATCTATTTACAATCAAAACAATTTATTCTTAGACGCTGTTATTGTACAAAAAAAAATAATAATAATAATTATTTTTCTATTAATTTCAGAAATTTAAAAAACATAAGTAAAATAATTTTTTGTAATTTAAAAAAAAATGCTTAAAACATTTTTTTTTATTCTATATTTTAAATGTATTTAAAACGAAGTGTTTCAAACGTTAACCTTGACTAAAACAATGACTTAGATATTTTAATGCCTCCATTTTCTGTTTATCTTTGAAAATCGTAAAGAAATATAATTATTTTATTTCAAGACTAAATTTTAAAAAAAATTAAAAAAACAGGATATTTATAAAAAAGAAACCCGAAACTTTTAGAAAGTCAAGAGTTTTTGATAAAAAGGCTCAAATTTGAGAGACAAAAGCAAAAAAAAGGGAAATCCGCTAAAAAATCTCATCCCTGTATAAAGGTCAACCAGTTTTATCTCAATTAAATGATTTTTAGAGAAACTTCAGAGGGCGGAATGAGGACTCCAATACTTTCGTGCCGCAGAAAATTAAATTAATCATAAAATGTTTGAACTTGTTCGAAAAAAATTTTCTGCGAATATTAGGGGGGAAAATGGGAAGAAAAAAAAAAAAAAAAAACGAAAATCCGCAGAAGAATCACATTCCTTAGTAAAGGACAAATTGTCTCTGATAAATGTACTTCTTTCTAAAACCAAGTCTCCAATCATTCAGTAAACTTTAGAAATTATACATACTGCTGAAAATTGATGATTTATGAGGAGACAATTTACTTTAACACTAATTTACCCTTCAGAAAAAATGCAGTCCAGTGAAATCTCCAGGAATGACTATCTCTAAAAAGTAGCATTTCCGCATCAAGAAAATGACACTGACTAAAATTAAAATCGCTAGCGAAAAATTATGAGCCTTTGATAACAATTTTGAAGTCAATGGAGGTAACATCTAAGAAAGACCAACCTCCATCAAAGACCATTTAACTGTGAAATAGACAGTGGTTGCTCCCAAGAGGTTTCTCTTTATTTTTATTTATTTTGAAACATGTATTTTATTCTATGTTTCTGGAACCTTCCCAAATGGTAAATTTGGTAGAGGGGGGGGGATAATTCTACCTCATCAACAATGAAGAACAAAAGATGGTCAAAATGCAGATTTCCCTGTACTGGGCTGCAGCTGAAGATTTAATCCAAAATAAATTTCATAATTCAAAATTTAAGTAAAAATGGAAGATTTTTAAATTTAAATAATCATTTTGATTTTAAAAATACATTGGTAAAATCAAAATTAAATTTATAAAAAATATTGCTATTCTAAAAGAATAAGTTACATTCTATAGATATTTTAAATATCGAATGAAGAGCAGCTTATTACGTCTTACAAGAAATACATAGGCAGTTTAGAAACTGTTTGGATTTTGTATTTGAAGGATTACTCAATAAGAGAGAAAAAAAAGAGGAAAAAAAAAACAAATTTTTAGCATTTAAAAATACTACTTTTATTTTGACAGCATATATTACTAATTGAAATGCTTAATATTGTCCTAAATGAGCACCGTGTATAAATGAAACGTAGCAAGTGTTTAAATGAAACGTAGATATTTAGGATAGAAACAGATTTTTCTGAGGTACTTTTTTTTAGTTTAATTATAACATTAACTTAACTAAAAAAAATAACTTTCACACGGAAACATTCTGTGGTATTTCAGGAAGTCAAAGAACCCACTCTAGAGGGGAAATTTGCACAAAATTTTACTTGTTGCTAGGTAACAGAGAATTTGATATGAGTCTGATACCTTTGTCTGATGTCTTTGTCCATGAGGTTGCGAAACAAACTTCTCCCAAGAAGAAAACCTCTTCTATAGGATAACTTAAAAAATTTGGTTACTTTTTTTTTTCAAATTGTCGGATTTATGATTTTTTTCCAGCAATTGCTTATTTTTGCTCTTTTCTTTATATTGTGAGGTTTTCTTTAAGCTCTTTCAGCAATTGCCTATTTTCCTAGTATTTTTCTGAAAACCATCCTAAAATTTTATAGTCATAATTAAATGGTTTAGCAATCTTCATGATACTTTGAAATGAATCATTTTATTCATATGCAACTCATACTATGATGGTTGAATCATTTCTAGAATGAAAGTGAAATATGTTTATGTTCTTTTAAGTGGCAAAATTTTTTTTATTTCTTCCTATTTTTTAGACCATTTATGTAAACAAAGAAATGCAGAAAAAAAAAGCATTAGACGGATAAAATCATAAACTCATCATTAAAGAAAATCAATAAAAGCTGATGAAAAAAATGCTTAAAAATCAATCACAAAAGAAAAAGTCTCTTTAATAATAGTAAGATTCTCTTAATTTTAATTAGTTTCTGATGCAGGTAATATTTTTAAGGATTTTGATAAAGAACTTCAAATACTATAAAAATATTAAATGACAAATTTTAAAATTAAACTAGATTTTTATTTTTATCTTATACCAATCAACTATTAGACCATATAGAAAGTTGATGAAAAGCAAATAACAGGTTTTGCCTGATGAAATTATATAAGATTAAAGGAGGAAACAATGCCAAACAATTAGAAATTTTTTTTTAAAAAAAAAGTTAATTACAAAAGAAAGTAATACCTCTTCAATTCTAGAAATTAGTTTCTGAACATCTTCTGCATTTCTAATGGTTGTCTCGGGACATGATTCCAAATGCAAATGGTCTAAAAATAAGAAGTTTAAAGAAATCAATTCACAATTTTAAACTAGCTAACATCAAACGAAAATTTACAGAAAAAAAAATCAACACAATGCAAATTTTCAAACTAAAGCAGGGGAATTACTATTTCTGAAGCAGAACTCATAAAAATAAAATCAAGTTAAACTATAAAATTTTAGCATTGATTTTGCCACTTAAAGGGTGGTGTCTACAGCAAAGCTTCTGGTTTTAAATTTTAATGTTTCAAATTATCTACATTTAAAAGATCTTGAATGTTTAAAACTGTAGGAAAATGTTGCAGACAATTATAATAGGTAAGTACCTTTTAAAATGTACATACTTCATAGATTTCAGTTGACACTTAATAAAATCCATAACTCTAATCTAAAATGTTATGCACTATAAAAAATCAAAGCCTCCTAAAAAAAATTTTTTTAAAAATGGTTGTCAATTTATTTTAAGCTAACACACAAAAGTTTCAATTTAAATTAAAGCTTACTTAATGCTTAACTTCCACTTTAAGTTAAAAACTGCACCATAATAATTTTCATAACTAAATGTGGGGTTAACATAATGTGGTAGTTAAACCACTTTGTTTTATCCAAAAATAAACAGAAAATGCCATAACTCTCTTACCATTACTTTAGCTTTGATTCCTAAAAAATATTATTTAGCATGTAAAAAGCCCAGCTCAATGAACAACAAAATATTTTATCAATCATTTTATTTAAGATCATAACACAAAATACAATAAATTTACAAAGTTATGGATATAAATTCAGAGTTGACATGCTCCTTAAATTAATCTTAGAAATAAACAAGATTTGGTTTAATTAAGTTTTCTAAGCACTCTGTTCCAAGAATCAAAGATAGATTACAGTGAAGTTACAGTTTATTGTCCGGGCACGTATGCTGCAGACCAGTGCTCCTCAACTGCCGATTCGAGGATTAATATTTGTATGAAGATTAATTTATACTCTACATTTAAATAAGTTTAGGCTCAAAATATAGACATGATCAGAAACAGGGCTCGAAAAACCACCCGTCCTCGGCGGTCAAAAATTCCCCGCGGACAACGAATCTCTCGAATCCGACGTCCGCAGACGGCCATTTTCCCGTTAAAGTTGGTGATACATTTTCAATTTTTGTTATCTTACAAGAGTCTAGCGCCTCACTTCTAAAATGACCCTCTAATCTAGAAATACAGAAACATACCGCGCATGGTGGAATTGATGTTTTCTCTGTCTCCCGTACTGCAGCGGTTGAAAGGGACTTTTCAGCAATGAACTTACAAAAAAAAAAAAAAAAAGAAACATTACGTTCATAATAGCGTTAAACGCAAATATGAACATCTACCTAAATGGAAAACCCCTTTCAGATTTTTGTGCAGAAACCTCTATAAATCATTAGCTTGATTGTGGAACTGGTAAACGTCATATTTGATTCATTTAAAAAACGCAGTACCCTCGGATAAATTGACATTGCAGATAACTTGACATTTGTCATTCAAATTATTTCATAAAAGAAATAAGTTATTTTATAAAAGAAATACTGGGTTCCTATTAGTAACCTAGTATTCCTTTTATTACTGAATAATGCAATCCTAATATTTGTAATCCTAGTAACTACTAATTCATTGTGCAATTTATATAAATGTTTGTAATAAATAAGAGAAAATTTAATTTTTTTTATTTAGAAGCGACGGGTTAGTTTCAAAGGAGGACAGGTACATTGTTGAACAAGCCGTCCTCGGGGACGGGTAAAAGTTTTGAGTTTTTTCGAGCCCTGATCAGAAACAAACAAATCAAAAAGTTTTTTTAATGACACAATTTTACGTATGAGCAGTTATTTTTGGAAGGGGAATAAATCTATTTGGAGCGAAAAATTCAGTTACTGATTTTTTTTCTTCATAATTTTAATAATTACTATTGCATTTTGATGTTTTCTTAAATTATAATGTTAAAAACATCACCCAAATTGAATCATCTTTGCAATATTTTTGTAAACATTCAAATACTAATCCTTAAAAGCCTCAGATTTATACCATTTTCTAAATGGAAATAGTCCACTTTCAAAAATAATGGCAAATATGTAAAAATTTACCAATAGTTCAAAATTACTAACCTTACCATGATAAAACACTGAAATATTCCTTTAGTCCCATAAGTAAAGAAACACTGCTGTAGGTTAACACACCCAGTAAGGCATGCAGAAATTTTTAAATTTTTTGAGCCCTAGTAGATCAGTTAACTCCACCGGGAAATTATGTTTTAAATTTTTGAAAATGCTTATCTTACTAATATTCTATAAACTTAATAAGAAAACATTAAAGAAAAGAAAGCTTATTTATGCTAGTTAACTTTATACCTAACATCATTTAAATTTACAATTTATACAAGTGTACAGAAATATATATAATCTTCAGAATGTCTGCTAGGTATAATTATAATGGATTTTTTTGCATGTTTGTATTAAATATTTTTAACTACGTTTAGACAACACTTATTCCTCGGAATGTTTTTGAAGTTTCAAAATTTTTAGATTAGAAGGGATATCTCAGCTTAAATTTTCCCAAAATGATGTTCAATTAGTTAAATAAATTTGCAGATTGTTGACACTTATGGTATTCAACATTTGAATCACAGTCACCAATCAAACAACAAAGTTTTATTCCATTATTTTCTTTGGGTTTTATATGCTATTAGAAAGGCAGCAAATAACTTTATTAACATTTTCTAAGGATGCATGCACATATAATCAAGTAAAATATAAACAAATTTAACTTAGAATTTCGGAAGAAATTTCTAACCTAATTTTTGAAAGATTGTGAGAACATTAGAAAAATTGAGAATTTTAGGATATCATTTATCAGAGAAATTAGTTTCTATTATTCCCATAGCATCACTTTACTATAATCCAGGGGTGATTGTGGGCCCAACTCAAAAATCCTTAAAATTTCCTGAGTAAAATCATTCAAAAAATTTATAACTTGATAAATTATAATTGAAATTTTCAAAACATGATATTTTAAATGAATTATATGCAGCATAATTTAAATGAATATGCAGCATAATTTAAATGTGTAAGTTTACTGTTATCTCTAATCACACTTATTATTCTACCAGAAAAAATATTTATAAATGAGAGATGCCAAGAATAAATTCTATTTCTAATATTCTCAAATAAAATATAAAAGAATTTTTATATATAAATGTGATGGATGATTTCTTGAAACTTTTGAACTTCGGATTTCCAGAAACTTTCAGATCACGGTTAGCGAAAAATAAGAATTTTTTCTGGAGCACAATCACCCCTGATAATCAAAACCTTTTACATTTGAAAATTAATTTATTAACATAGCTTATACACTTCTTTAAAATTCAATTTACAAAAATCGGAGATACACTAAAGTTAGGCTGCAAAGTCAGATCATCTTGAAGAAGTCTTAAAGATTTGCTTGACTCTTAACTCAAGTTAGACCAAATAGATAAATTTTTCTTAAAATCAAAACAAGAAGTCTGATTTTAAGAAAGAGTATTCAATCTAATGTATATATAGTTTAGTGAATTTAATAGTAAAATATATACTTAAATAATTACTGGGTTATAATTATACAAAGATTACCAGGTTATAATAAGAAAAAAAAACAATTGAAATATAATGCTATTCCTTTCCAAGGATTAAGTGAAAATTTGAATAGACTATCTCTATAATATTCTAACGATAAGTCCAACATTTCAACTCCGGTTAAAAACCCAGGACCGAGAATTTAAAATGACCTAAACTGTGTTATTAAGGAGAAAATATTAAGCAGGAAATCTAAATTAAAATGCTAAAACAAAAAAATAACTAAAATATCTGGTTTCAACTAAAAAAAAAAAAAAAAAAACCTAAAAGAATATAAGTTTAAAACCTTAAAATACTAGTAAAACTTGATTACTTATAAGGAAAAATTAAATGATATAAAATATTAAAAGCTTCAAAAAATTTAAAGACAAAAAAAATTACATACTGAGATCATAATTTTCAAAAATAAGTAAGTCAATATATGACTATCAGTAAGTTCCTTGCAAAAAATAAAAAATAAAAAAAAAGAGATACACATAGACTGATGTCAAAAATCAAAAACTTGTACTATGATGTATGAAGCTGACGGGAACTAATTTATAATAATAGCTATGGCTGGTTAACCATCTAAAGCTAAGCACATATGAGTTCTGGGATATTATTTCTAATTTATTTTAATGTGCAAGTTCAAAAATATACAAAACTATATTTTTATTCTTTACAATAGGACAATATTATTCAATTTGCAACATAACATAAGTGGAGGGATACACCATGAAATTCTTCAAGATCAGTGATAACAAACTTTGGAAATTACAGGTCCTTTGGACACAGGACTTCCATATTTATGAATATTTTTAACATGAATTCTCAAGCTCTTTGCTTTGCCCATCTATCAATATTGATTTTTTTTTATTTCTTATTCACTGATAGAAAAAAAAAAAGAGCTTCAAAACAAGAAGAGTTAGTTGTATTTGAACTTTCACGGCTTTTAATTGAGAATTGATCTAACACCTGCATCAAGGAAAAACAACTTAGAAATTTAATGCTCAGAATTATTTTAATTTTCTCCAACTATTAATAACAAAAAAATAAATAATGTATGATTGAAGTTTGGCTTCAATTTTGCCTATATAGATCTGCTAATGTGTTATTTTTCTCCACTGAAAGATAACTTGCCCCAGAAAATGTTTCATAACATATTTTTCACATATAATTTAGTGAAATATACAAAAATAACGAAATGGATACAAGAAAATATTAATAGAGAGAGTTAGCTTTGTAAGACTTAATAAGTTTTTCCTAAAATTTTTTTTTCAACCCACAATTTTTTGTCCCAAATTTTGGACCTTTTCATAAAATGTTTTATTAATAATTGGGTAAGTGAAATACAGGAATAAAATATTAGTGAATTAATATATTTTTGAGAAAGCTAATAAGTGTTGAAGAATATTTCCTATATAATTATTCCCAACAAACAAAAGTCATTATTTTGTTTAAAACATTGTTTTAAAAACTTAGAGAAACACAATATGAATAAATTTTTGACATAGAGATCCTAAAAGAATGCATATCATATTTATCAAAAGAATGCATTCAGCATATGAAACAAAAATTATAAATTAAGAACAAAACTTTTTTTTTCTTTTTAAAGAGAGCTTGAAATTTCTTAATACAAGTTACAAAACAAGATATTGGAAACATATACAAGTAAAATTTAACTATCATTTAAAACAAATTACAAGAATCATGCTTTACAATTTAAGACAGAAATAATACTGCTTGTCTAACTAAAAAACTCCTCAAGCCAGTTGTCTTGAGCTCTGCTAATGCTAAGATTATAATGTTGACACTAGAAGTGCCGTTGGGGTGATTTTTGTGTTGGGTGATCAAAATTTCTGTTGATTAGTAAAATAAATTAATGGAAATACCTAGAACAGCAACAACAAAAAAAGGGTCATTTTGACCCTTACAAGAAAAATGTTCATTTAAGCCATGACTTTTTTTTGATTTTACAGAACTGCAAATATTATGAATATGAATTGTAGAACAGAAATTAGAGAATTTGAGGTAACAAATGTCATACGCAACAGTTTATCGGAAATTATATTGTATCTGAAATTCAATTAGTAGCTTGTTTACTCAGCTGCTGAATTATAATTTCGTTATTGCGTATAAAAGAAACCATATACAGTACCCTTCCAAATTATTAGGGAAAATTAAAATTTCTAAAAAATTGTCATTTCTCAAAATATCATAACTTTTTCAAAAATGAATCAATTTTCATAAAAATTTCAGGATATCATGTTCAGGTCTTCTACTTTCACCTAAAAATTACTAATTTAATTTATCTCAATTTTTTACAAAAATTTGCACATTTGAACAAAGCAATTTTTAAAAAAAAAAAATTTCAAGTTTGACAATTTGCTACTTTGTTACAAAATTTTTTGCATAAAATTATTATTTACACATTAAAGTACAAGTCATTAACTTTAAAACACGCTAAAGTAAATGACTTTATGATTTTTTTTGACCGAGCTATGAAATTTTGAAAAATTTTTGTCATTTATAGTAAAAATGAAATTATTGTGAATTTATTTAGTCTTTATTCTTCAGCTTAAAGAGATCAAAATATTGACTAGTTTCTATTGAAAATTTGTTAGCTATCAATTATTTATTTGTTATGTAAGGTTCGCATAAGTTTATATTTATCAGAGTTGAGAAAAGTTTGAATTTTGTAGAAAATAGGTGGCAAAATAAAGTTAAATTTCTTAAAAATTTCTTGTCGTTTTTTAAAATTGTTATTGCAAATTTATAAATAATGTTCTTGTTTGTAATAATGTTTTAAATAAAAAACTTAATTGATTCGAATAAGAAAGTTGCAAAAAAATAATACTAAATAATTTTCGATTTCGCAACAATTTCGCCTTCACTGTAAATGACAAAAAATTTTCAAAATCTCATATCTGGGTCAAAAAAAATCGTAAAGTCATTCACTTAAGCCAGTTTTAAAGTTAATGACTTGTACTTTAATGTGTAAATAATAATTTTTATGCAAAAAATTTTGTTACAAAGTAGCAACTTGTCAGATTTGACATTTAAAAAAAAAAATTGCTTTGTTCAAATGTGCAATTTTTTGCAAAAAATTAAGATAAATTAAATTAGTAATTTTTAGGTGAAAGTAGAAGACCTAATTATGATATCCTGAAATTTTTATGAAAATTGATTCATTTTTTAAAAAGTTATGACACTTTGAAAAATGAAAAGTCTTTAGAAATTTTAAGTGTCTCTTATAATTTGGAAGGGTACTGTACATGCTGATTATAAATGGTTACATTTGTTATAATCTTGGACGAGATAGTATTGTTATTGTCATGTTTCGTTGACACTTTCACGTCACACGAACATACTATATACACCTACTCCAATGCTTAAGTGATGGAATTTAACATTACAAAACATGTGTGCTTACGTATATATGTGTGCTTATGTATATACTATTTATATTCAAGTCATTTGTTTCTTACTTGTGCTCATGCAAAAGAATAGTCTGCAATATAATATTACATTATAATGTAATATTGTCATTGTGCTAAAAAAAGAAATGGAGAAAAATATAAAAAATCTTGTATTTTCAACAATATTCATGATTTAAAAAATCATTTACTTCGAAAAAACGTTAATTTCTTATGAGGATCAAAATTACCTTAAATGGCAGTCTTAGGAAGTCCAAAACCCGGCTTATCTAGTGTTAAATTATTTCAAATAGGGTTGCAGAGTAAACATTTAGAAGTTTTGATTTGACTGGTCTGGAAAAGTGTAGAAAGCTCAGCTAATCTCCAGCTTTTTTGAAATACTTTTTTTAAAATTCCTTAGCAGCAGGCAGTCCCAAACTATGATTGGAGCAGGAGGAGTTGTTTGGTTACACAAGACAGTAGTTAAGATTAACGATTAATTCTTATCTGAAGATTATTATCCTTCATAAGCACAACCCTGCGTCCTTCATAACCACAACTAACTTCATTACCTTTCTGAATAGATTGGACAGCAACACTTGCAGCAATTTCCTCAGCTTCCTCTGCAGTAGCTGCATATGCAGGATAAGAATCATACTTTTTCTGACCCAGGGTCAAACTTGAATAATAGCCTCGATTCCTCTTTTTCTGGCCTGACATTATTGATTTGTAGTGCAGATCGAGATTACGACTTTTGGCATAAATCTCTACATATTCTTTTGATGTAGCTAAAAAAATAAATGGGTGTAAAAAAAAAAAACACAGGGAAGTTACTTAATAATCTAGATTGTAAAATTATTTGACATTTTTTTAAAATTCAATTTATAAACTGAGCATTAAGATGGAGATGTGTACGACTTTATTGCTGTCCTAATTTTAGTCAAAAAAATTGCATGATAGTACGTAATTTTTAATTTGTACAAAATAACAAAATTTTATTAAATATGGATGGTTTAATTAAAGAAATGAAATAGCCTTTATTTTTAATTGGCTAAAACTTCAGTTAAAAAATTACCATACTAACCTGAAATGCACTTAAAAAGGACAGTAATTACCAAAGTGTCTATAATTACTTTACTATTTAAAAAAGAAACACTTTTGATTCATATGGTTATTCTGTTACATGTTTTAAGCCCTTATTAAAATTGATTGGTTTGGACTTGCAAAATCAGAGTTTATGGCAAACAAGTCGAAAGATAAACAGAGCTTTCCTCAGTATTAAAAAAGGGCAGGGTGCTTCCTCTCTAGAAAGGGCCCTCACTTAACACAGCAAAAGTTTATCAAAATGTATAATATTATACAGGGTGCGTAGCCAAATCTTTGAATCAAAAATAAGCACTTTTTAAAAACTTTTCAAGCCCTTTACAAAAATTTTCAAGCACTTAAAAAATTCATATTCAATCAATGATATTATTGAAAAACAAAAACTTTTTATAAACAGTTTTAGCGTTAAAAAAAAACCCAAAAAGAAACGGGAATAAATCGAAACAATCAGAACTTTCCCACATCACCGAGTGAATTCAACTTGACCCTGAACTCAGAACAAAAGTACCCTTAAAAAAAGTACGTCAAAAAAAGTGTTAGAAGTGAAATGAAATAAACAAGAACAAAATTAAAAAAATTAAAAAGAAAAACATTTCATAAGGATCTGTTATTCTCTATCCGAATTGGAGCACTCGGGTTTCGGTTTAAAGTGTGCGCGCATACACAAGTCATAACGTGGGTACGACATGAAGTCCGCATGAATGATTACGTAGCAAACTCCCCATTTTTTGTGAAATGCATGGGATCCACTAGATATCACAGAAGGGAGAAAAAAAATTATTCGGAAAAAAAGCACTTTTTAAAAACGCCAGCTGAAAAAAGCACCTTTAAAAGCTTTTAAAAACGAAATCCCCAAAAAAGCACCTTTAAGTACTTTTTACAAACGCTACGCACCCTGTTATAAAATAACTGAAGTCTATTCTCAAAAATTTTTTAATAACCCTCTAATACTATGTGTATATTTCAAAAAGTAATTCTCTCTCATTATCAAAAATTTGTAGTTTATGAAAATAAAGGCATGCCAAAAAACAATCTCTACAATTTTTTTTTAAACTAACAAAAAATGATTTATTGAAAAAGAACTTGATAGCTTTTTTCCATAATTTAAACTGAAAATTATAAGAAAATGAACATTTAAAGGTGCATTTTTTTACAAAAAGGTATTTGTTTAAAAAATAGTTTTACAGGGTTTCCACTCTATGATGAGATTGAAATTCAAGAACTTTTCAAGGACCTTAATCCAAGACCATTTTTAAAAATTATTGTCTTCTATTTTAATGGAAGCAACAATGCTTGTTGTGGCAATAATTAATTTCAAATATAATACCTCAATGCTTTGCCTATATATAGACAGGAATAAAAGAAAGACCGCCCTAGGCGGAGGCAGTCAAAAAAAAGAAACCTGATTTGAGAAGTGAAAATAGGGGTAGGAAATGCTAAATATAGAAGTTTGTTTTATATGCTTGGGAGTATTTTTTTTTTTTCATTGCTCATATTTCTGTCTGGTTTCGATCTTCCTCAGCTCATTATTTTTTAATCATTTTATCTTCAATTCTGATGCGTTTTTGTTTTATTAATATTTTTCTTTCGTTAATATTTTTGTTTCGTTTATAATATTTTTGTTTTGTTTTGGCATAACTTGTATTTAAGTTATTAATTTTAAATGCCTCCCATTAAGAAGAAAAATTATACCGCTGCATTTAAGTTGTCAACAATTAAAAGAGAAAAAGAAACTATGATAAATGGCTTAAAAAAACGGAAATCATCCCGGGACAAAACGAAACCGAAATTGAGGCTGAAAGTGTGAGTGACGGAAATAAACAATGAACTAGTAAACCTAATTTTCTCTGGTAAAGAGAGTTCTGATTTTGAGAAATTTTTAAGTGCAGTGATATGAATATATAGTGATAGGAGATATCTAAATAAATTATCCTTAAGTTTTTCTTTGAACAAAATTTGTTTGGATTTATCATTTATTTCTAAAACAGGATTTTAGATTGTTGATTTAAAAGTAAGATCGTTTTATTTTTAAAAAATTTCAAACTTATTTTAATGGTTTTTGATATATTAATTATTTTATTTATATTTTAATGGTTACTTCACTTTACAATTAGAAAATGCTTAATTTTACTTAGAAAGTTATTAAAATCTATTTTATAAACTAGGATTGTTTCTATTTTTTTGTATATTCAATATCCTTTTATTGGTTTTTATTCAACTATTTGAATTATATACATATGCGTATTTAGAGCATGCGTCAAGTTTTTAATCAATGCCTGCGTTAAGTTCAAAATTCACTAATTGTTAAAAATTAATCGGGACGTGTACAATAGTGCGGCGTCCGATAGTGAAGGGCCGCCGGCAGTATCGGATGAATTCAAGACCCTATCAAGTTTTTCAAGGACATAAGATGTTTTTCAAGGACTTTCAAGGACCTAAATTTAGCGAAACCCTGTTTTAAAATCACTTAAAAAATATTAATATTGCTTGAAAAAAGTTTAACCAGTAACCACCACTTTAATTTAACCAGTTGAGAATAATCCTAAACAAATATTTGTAATGGTAATCTGAATTAAACCTATAAACACAGATAATTTTACTAGTGTGTAATAATTAAGTAAACTGTGAATTAATTTTTTTCAAAATGGAATAAGAATAAAAAAGCTTGGCAGCATGTTTTTACAAAAAAGGCAAGGAGGGCACATTTGTTGAATCCAGCAGGGTGGTCCACTCTAAAAAAAATATGTAGGGAGAACACGGAATAATAATTATAGCTTTTATTATTTACCTGCAGATTCTAGTCTTTTAGAAATGGGTTCATTTCTTTCAATATTATTTCTTGTTGTCTGTAAAGGTCTAGGACTTCTTATGTAATTATTACTGACTGGTTCACTTATGAAGTTTGGAGGAGAATCTGGAGTTACAGGCCTTGCAATATCTGCTTCAACATTATTAAATCTTTGTTCTTCAACGGTATTATTCTTTTGTTGCTGTAACCTTAAAAATCGTGGAGGAATATCATATTTCCTTGGTGGGAGCGTGTTCTGTCCTTTTGGCGGAGGAGGAGTTGGAGGTTTAGAAACTTTTGGTCTAGTCTCAACTGGCTCGTGATACTGGGGTTTGGAATTCTATAACAAAGTATTAATTAAATTTATAACGAAATGAGTATGGAAAATTAAACTAAAAATATTTAAAATGAAAAAAAAATTACTTGAGTATCAGATTTAGTTGTGGAGGAACCTCTATAAAAATTACGCTTGGGACTATAACTTTTTATATTGCGTGAACTATATTTTGATGGAGCAGCACCTCTTCTAGGATATGCACTAGGCCGTCGAGTAGATTTCTAAAATAATGTTACACGTTTTAGTAAAAAATAAAAAAAAACATAGCTACAAATGCATGAGCTATACAATAAATGTAGAATCAAATAAAGAGAAATAACAAATAAACTTATAAAAACATTTTAAAAATTTTTCAAAAAAATGTTTGACATTATGAATAATGACTGGAAGCATTCAAAACAAATATTTTTTCAAAAAAATCAGACAAATATTAAAATTCTATTTTTTTATAGAAAAAAAAAAGAATTAATTATTTATAACTATTAAAAGGAAATTTCACTTAAATAATTGTATGAAACATTCCATTCTGTAATACTGCTACATACCAATATTTAGTAACATTATTATTGCTTAATATTGCTACAAACATAAAAAATTAACCTCCCAGAAAATGAAATATAAAGAAAACTAATTCTAAATATAATTTAGCAAAATAAAGTTTAAGAATCAACATTTTACTTTTATGCTTATAAGACATTTTTAGGTCTTGTTAAAAAATAAAAAAAATAAAAAATAAAAAAAAAAAACTTAAGAATAAGAAAAATTAAAATGCAATTAAAATTGAACTACAATCCAGTAAACAAAATGCTTAAATATCTATAAGAATTAAATTGAATACAAAATTTTATAAAATTTATTGTGTACAATATAAGATCAACCATTTTAATTGATTATCTACTAAATTGTGTATTTTTTTTATACACATGATAAAAAAAAATCATTTAAATATCCGTAAACAGCCTTTAGCCCTCAAACATATACATAAAAAATAAATAAAATAAGACAAGATAAAAAAATTTATAAGACATTACAAATCATTAACGTAATTACCAGGATCTACAAACTTCAAACAAGAAAAGAAAAAAAAGAGAGAGAATGATAATAAAATGAAAACTGTAGGGCAATAAATAAAATACAGTATAAAATCATTATTTTTCATAGTTGACATTTTAGTAGCAAAACAAAAGTAAATAAATTAAAATTCTAAAATGAATGTCAATAGAATTTTAAGAAAGGAACAACTAAAATAAAAGGTCAAAAAATAAAACCATAATAAAATAATTAGAGCAACTGAATTTAAAATAAGAGAAAATATAAGAGCTTTTAAACACTTGGAAATAAATAAGTTTATCTGTGCATAATGGAAAAAAAAACTAACTTCAGCTGTTGACAAAGTTATCACTTATACACATAAATACATTTTCCAGTTTCAAATATTTTTAAAGTACAGATGTTAAAGATTAACATTAAAACCTACCAATCTTGTATTTTTAAATTTGAATACATAAAATCTAAGGCATTTTAGACAAAAAAAAAAATCACAGTAAATATAAAGTGTAAAATAAAAATCATTTGCTGTTATTTTCTTCTTCTAACACTTGCAATTAAATTTTTTATTCTTTAAAAACTTTTCTTAAACTATTAGATTTTGACAACGAAGTAATATCATTTAGTTTCCCTGTTTGGACAGCAAATTCATCAGCGTACTTAGTAAGTTCATCTATGCAACACAATAATCTAAGGAGTTTCTAAGGATTAATTTGGAAATCTAAGTAGTTCCAAGTACTCCTTGGAGACTTCTTTTATTTCCAAGGAGTATAAGGAGTCTGTAAATATATGATCTAACCCTGATAACAGTGGCGTGCCAACTTTTTTTTCACTGGGGGGGCGAGCCAATGCAAAGTCATAAGCTTTGCTTGATTTAATATTTTAAAGTTAGTTGTGTTATTTTAATATTGTAATTTGTCTAATTGTAATTATCTAAACTATTTCCGTTGTTTATGACGACGATGATTTAACTATTACATCCACACCAATTTAGTTAACAAAAAATTATTTATCAATCCGAAACTAATTAAAAAGAAAAAAAGTGTATTAAAATTTAAAAAATTTAATTAATGAATTTTGTAATTTTTCTCCTTTAAATTTATTAATGCTGAGCAATACATTTTATAGATACATTTTAATCATAATGACATAGAATGGTTTTTCGCTCCTCAAAAACATATTGAATTAAAAATAACTTGTTATTTACATTTTGATTTACATTGTTATTTGCATTGATTTGAATTTAATTATGAATATAAATTTTCAGTTTACAAAAAAATGGAAAATTAACTATATCTTAATTTTAATGATAAGCACAAGGTACAAAAACCTTAAAATAAATGAAGGAGTAAAAGAGATTGATTTCTAAAATTAAATCTTATTTTAAAATAACTTTGAATTCTAACAAGTCTTCTGATTTTTCTGGTTTATTCCAAGGTAAAGCTTAAAATATAAACAAAGAAAAAAAAATACAATTTTAAACATATAAATATGCAGTAATTCAATGAAGTAGAATTAACTTTATCATATTAAGTTTTCATGATGAAGAAATTAAAACAAATGAAGGAATTAATTTCCAAAGCGTCATATTTAAATATGTTTCTTATTTACAGAAGTATAATTTAAACACATTATTACTTGTAAAATTATAACCAAAATTTTATTCTATATTGGAGGCTACATGCTTTTTTAACTTAACGATGTAATATTATCTTTTGAATTATAGTTATTCGAAACAAAATTAGATAGCGAAAAACTGTAATGGAAATTTAAAATAATCAACCAAATGATATTAGGAAATTATGTTATATACTTTTAAAATATTTAAAAATTTTGAAGTATAAATTTATTGAAATATATTTAAAGAATTTAAAATATTCTAACAAAATATAGAGAAAACAATTAACAAAAATATCATTAACATAAACGTAAAAGCAAAAATCCGATAAAAATGAAATCTAAAAAAAATTATTACAACTAAACAAAGATTAAATCTGAAAAATTTGCTGTACTTATTAAAAATTTGCTGTATTATAACATAGTTTTTATTAAGACTTATTATTTTAATAATGAGAATTAAGAGTTACTGGTTACAAAATTAATCACAAAAATTCTCATTTAGCATAAAAATGTTTGAAAAATAACAAGGACAGAGGAATAGAAATTATTATAAAGAAAATAAAAATCCGAAAAAAAATATTTTTGAAAATAACTAACAAATAATCAAAGTAAACTACGAAGTTAGAAAATTAAAATGTTCGGAAAAAGCATTTCAATAATACATGACCAAATATAGAAAGTAAATAATGTCAGACAAAAATCGTAATTACTGAGTCAGGTATACTGGCAAAAAATGCATTAAACTCTGTCTGACGCACAAAAAAAAGGAATAAATTAAAAGATTACTGATCATCACTGAACAACCTTAGAATCGACAGCCCTGTGTATAACAAAAATATTCAAATCGCAAACATAAGAAAGCTCTAAACTTGCTCTGACTAAATTGTCGGACTGTGTTTTTTTTTTTTTTTCTCCACATTACGGCTATCCCATTATTTTAAGGGTCAAGAATCTGCATACGTTGAATGAAAAAGTTTATTCAAAGCAAGTACGTTTTCGTGGGGGAAATTTCTTGAGTCTTAAAATCGTCTACTCTTACACTAATTATTTCGCATATTTAAAGTTAGGCTCCCAAACTATCCGAATTGAGTCCTATGAAAATGCGATTGTTTGATCTAAGAATGCTCGCTTTGTTTATTTATTCATTTACGCTCAATACATTGTTTGATTTTGCTACAAAATAGAAAGCTTTAGCCTCTTGCTAGTTCACGTACATAAATAATTATTACACGTACATAAATAATTATTATTTGAAGTACCTGCACTGCACAGAATCACAAATTAAAAGTGCGTGAGCATGCGAGATATTACAAGAAAGTGCTAAACCTCACCACTCGAGTAACGAAATAACTTTTAAATTTGAACAAAATAATAGTTTGCGTTTGCACGGTTTAGCCGTTTCTGTACATGTTCCGTAAATTTTCACATTTAACTGGCCAATTAGAATATGAAAAGGCAATAGATTTCTTTTATCTTTGTTTTTATCGCTTTTCTACTAGTAAAAATAATGTGATGCAAAAAAAACGAAATATAATTTACTACTAATTGGATATTTAATTATTTTAATAATTCTTTATAAAATTGAGCAATGTTTTAAACTTTTTTTTAAGATTTGGGTGTCAATGTCGAAGCTGAATATTTGTTTGCTTCTTCTAAATGCTACAATTTATAATTTTAGTTGAGATTCCTCAAAATTGTCAGGAAATCGCATGAACAATTGGAACTTAAAGCGAGGATTTTCGTTTTAAGAGATCCTGAAAATTGATTAGTAGAAGAGAAATTGACATTGAATGTATTAACTATAAAATCGGTGATGGCTCCCGATTTCTACTTTGCCCAGGGACTTCTTTTTTCTCTTTCAGACGAAATCTTAAAATAAATTATCCCATTTTTTTCTTTGATGCATACTTCTATATTCATTTTTGCATACTTTTAGATTTCTGAAATTATTTTATAAGAAAAAGCTTTTTTTTTATACATAAATTTTAAAATTCTAAGAAATTTTCTGAAATTAATTTTTAATTGAACTATAAGTTATAGTTTTATTATGTTACGCAAGCTAAAAGAAAAACAAATTAGTTATAGAACTTTTAAAATTGGATATAATGAATTTGAGAACTGATGATAAAAACGACATGCGACGTGCGTTATTTATGTTAATTGATGAAACAACAATTTTAACACCAAAGTTTCATTCATATTGTCTATCAAAGAAAATTGTTTTTAAACGAAGCTGTTAAGGCTACAGGCCATCAAATAAAACCAAAATATTTTGATTCAGATTATTATTATTATCCGGTATACAGAAAGACAGGTATGATGGAATTAACAGGTCAGACACTGAAAATTGTATTTGGAAGGTTTTATAAAATCAAAAAATGGATTTAATATAAAATGTAAACTTTGATGAAAGTATAGCTTTGTCTATATATAATATGGTTAAAATATGACGTATTAAATTAAATGATATTGTAAAATCAAAAAAAGAATAATAACATTTGGAGCTAATTTAATTCATTAAGTTATCACTTTATTATTATTTTTAAACTTAATTTTTCAGACAATTTTAGTAAATATCTGCATTGTTGTATTGATTTTAAAGTTTATAAAACTGGCGCATGTATCACTTATTGGCAATGGAAGCGTCTAACTTAAAATTAAATAATTAAAGTAATCATAAAAAGTCTTAAATAAAGTATCACTAGTCAACAAGCTAATTATAATGCAAGTCATGAAGTGTCAATTTTATAAAACTTCTTGAATCTGTTTAATATATAGTTATAAAAAATGAAATCACTTATATGTTTAGAATTGAAAATTTTCAACACGTGTTATAGAAATTGGATGGAATTTTACGATTTTATGTATCACATATGCTCTTCTTTTAAAAAGCCACTATAAAAAAATATTCATCAGTTATATAATTAACATCGAGCTAAAAATAAAGTTACGTTACTCCAGTGTGTACAGGGACCTAAAAATATGGCTGTATTTTAAAGAAGATTCTTTTTTGAATAATTTGCCTATTGAAACTTCTGATCAGAATGGCATGTAAATATATATATATTCGCGACGTCATATATGAGTAAACAATCATGATGGGGGACTATTTATTTATTTGAAATTCCAAAGCAAATATAATACCAAAGAAAAAGGTTATACAGCTTTTTTCCTAAATAAAAAATTCTTTTTAATGGCTTGTCTTGACAATGAATTTTATTTGCTTCTGAATTTTAAAAAGAAAAATAAAATAAAATACCAAATGCGGAAAAATAAATAAAATTTAAGTAGTTTTATGTGTAGTATTTTTCTCATCTTGTTCCAGTTTAATTGATTTGGATTTTAGTCGTAATTGTCATGTTTAAAACGGGAAATAAAAATATTCAATTGATAAAGAGAAATATTCACATTTTAAGGAAATGATGAATTACAATAGTATTGATCGCATTAATTTTTTAATCTCTATCAACAACATTTATAATTTCAGCATTAAAATTTTTGAAAATTAATACTTTAAATTCAGAAAAATATTCATGAAAAAAGCTTTCACAAAGTTAATTAACACAATTTTAGCATCCTATGAAATTATGATTAAAAAAAAAGACTACAAAAATTATGCAGATAATTTTTTTCCCTCCATTGTTACGGAATGTGTTTTTCCCTCCAATATTGCCCCATTCTTAAAAATAAGTTTCTTGTTTAATTAAGGTTTTTATTACTGAGAATAATAAAATATTATGGAAATTTTCAATGAACCTTTTTTTAAGAATAATTTTTTAAATAAATAAATTGTTGAATTGTTAAATAAATAATTTGCTGAAAATAAAAATGGGAGTTAATTTGTTTGTATTAAAATAAAAATTATCATTATTTAAACGAATCATCATTATTTATACAAATTATTGTTGGTGTATAATGTTTTTTTTAAAATGGTTTATTTCACATGAGAGAGAGAGAGAGAGAGTAAATGTATAACAGATTTGGTGTTAGAGTTCTGCTCTACGTAATCATATAATATACATAATATAATAATAGTTATCATATAAGATAAAAATAAAATGATAAATTTAAAAAATCAGAAAAAGGAAAAAGAAAAACACCTTTCAGAGCTGATATGATGCATTCTCAATCGTGTTATTTTCCTGTTTTTAGAATCAATAGTTTTTCGGTCATTTTTATTTATTTATTTTTAGTATATTAAACTACAATAAATATCACTTTTGTGCCAAAAGAACAAAAGAAAATTAATTTCAATAAAATAAAGACATTGATGATCTTAAAGAACCGATATTAAAATGTACCTCCTAAAAGTCGAAAGAATAATCGAAAATACGAAAAAAAAAATTTTTATTTCAACGACGTCATTTCATTTACTATTTTTATTTCATTTACTATTTTTTTATTGACTAGGACTTTCCTAAAAAATTAAAGGTTGAATTTCATTTTTGTATAAAAACAAAGTTGTTTAAAAACAAAAAGAATTCAAAATATCATTTTACAATTAAAAAAAATTAAATTCGTAATATAAACTAATCCATACACCAACAACAAACGGTAAAATCATGAACTAATGTACTATTTAAATGTATTTGATATACGAACATAATAAAAACATTTATTATACAAACAACTATCTAAAACAATTCAAATAGTACATAAATACATAATTATTAAAGCATTAAATAATTTAATGAAATGAAAACATTTGCTTACCTCCTTCGATATCTATTTTACGTTTCCTTGTTATTTAATTTATCAAACTGATGTAAAAAAAATAACGACAAAAAAAAACCCAAGTAATTTAAAACAATTAAACAAAATAAAAAAATATGTTTTCTTTTGAAATTGATAACTTAAATTATGTAATTAAAAGAGCTAAAAAGAAAATTTAACAGAGAGCGTTTATTTACGTTAGTCTAAGAAATGTCTCATCACAAAAAGACCAGACCAGAGAAAATGTCAACAAGTCCTCCCCAGTTTAGATCCCTTAAAAGCTTAAAACACCTGTTTTCTCAGAAAATCTGGATAATTGCTTGTTTGAGACGATTTACGAAGAGATATCCAAATAAGATATGTTTCTGTGGATATCAGACATTTTAAAAAGAGGACAAAGGAGTAAAAGGCCATAAAAATGAAAATTTAAGAAGCAAAAGTACTTTTACCCATAGTGTGTAACATGAGGTGACTGTTTTTGAGGAGTCAAATAACTGTCTTTGTGGGTGGCTTGGCCACCAGAATTATATGCCAAAGTGGGTGGAAAGGAAATTTTTGAAGGTCAGGGGTGGCTTTGAAACCAATTTTTATCAGTGAAGGTTGCATTTTATTGCTCTTTCCACCAGGGAAGGGTAAAAGAGATGACGTTGGGATGAGATTTTCTTTTAATTATATAGAAAGTTATATGTAAAAGAAAAGTCTTTGTCTTACGAAAATTTTTTAGACAGTTTTTTTTTTCTAAAATTACCAATTTAACTTAATTTTATTTTCACGAATGTTTAAATTTCAATAAGGGCAAAGCAAATTATTCGCCTTTCAATTAAATTTCAGAGGAAAATAAAAGTTTTAATTTCAAAAATAGCTTTAAAGTAGAAAAAAAACAGTACTTTTTTTCAAAAGTTACCAATTTAACTTGACTTCATTCTCTCGAATTTCCGAATTTCAGAAGTGGCTGAGAACACTATTCGCCCCCTCAATTAAATTTCAGAAGAAAAGAAATTAAAAAAAAAACTTTAACGTTGAAATTTTTTTTCTTCTAAAATTACCAATTTAGCTTTATTTTCACGAATGGCTAAATTTTAGAAGGGGCGAAGCACACTATTCGCCCCCTCAATTGAATTTCAGAAGAAAATAGTGTTTTTTTTTCTTACATTTTTTTTTTACAAAAGCTTCAAAGCTGAGAAAAAGTTCTTTTTTTTCTTCTAAAATTACCAATTTAACTTAACTATGTTTTCAAGAATGGCTAAATTTCAGAAGGGGCGAAGCACGTTATTCGCCCCCTCAATTTAAATTCACAGTAAAATAAAGTTTTTGATTTCGAAAATAACCTTAAAGTTGAAAAAGAAATGGTTATTTTCTTCTAAAGTTATCAAGTTAACTTGACATTATTATCACGAATTTCAAAATTTCAAGAGGGGCGAAGTACATTATTCACCCTTCATTTAAATTTCAGAATAAAATAAAGTTTTTTTTCTTAGAAAATCGCTTCAAAGTTGAAAAAAGTTTTTTTTCTTCTTTTAAGTTTACTAATTTAAATTGACTTTATTTTTGTGAATGTCTAAATTTCAGAAGGGGCGAAACGCAATATAGGCCTTTTTATTAAATTTCAGAAGACAATATGGTTTTCTTTTTGAAAAATAGCTTCAAAATTGAAAAGAAAAAAGATTGTTTTTCCTAAAATTACCAATTTTACCTGGCTTTATTTCTTGCCTTTATATTTATTATAACCTCTTACTTTAATTTCAGAGGAAAATTAGGTTTTTTACTAGGAAAATAGCTACAAAGTTCAATTAAAAAGTTACTTTTTTCTAAAATTTTACTTTTTGACTATTTTTTAATCGGAATTTTACTTGATTATATTTTCTCGAATGTTTAAATTTCAGGAGGGGCGATATATATTGTTTGCCCCCTCACTAAAATTTCAGAGGGGGCGACTGCCCCCTCTGCCCCCCCGGCTGGCACGCCACTGCCTGATAAATATATGCATAGATTAAGAATTTTCATTTTTATCTTTGTTCCTTTGTTTCATTTTTATCTTAGTCCCTTTGAGATCTACTAACCATTTATCTCTTTTTGCCTATGTTTTGTTTTACTTTATTTAAACAGAGTTAGAAAAGATTATTTAGTTATTACTTCATTAAGTCTTTTAGTTCAGTTTACATTTTCAAAACTATTTTCTTAATGTTAACTCGTTTCGTACGTAAAAAAAAAAAATCAATATTTTTAGTTTTAATTTCTTAACTTTTTTACTGTTACATAATGTTTTACTAATAATTAAATTTTTTTCTAATAAATTTTAATTTATTTCATTTATAACATTTGTTTTCCTCATTGTTGATTTGAATGGAAATTACTATCCTTATTAGCTTTGCTATAACGTATTTATCATTTTAAAAGATTGTTCTTTTTTGGCGGAAAACTTTTTATTCAACCCGATAAAATACATTTACAAAAAATAAATAAAAATTAATTAATAAAAAATATAAACTTATTTTAAAAGCTCAATTTTTACATATAAGGATGATTATTATACATATAAGGAAATATTAATAAATGTGAAAATTACATCACTTTCAGTTTCATGTCCCATAAAAATGTATAAATATGGGGAGAAAAAAACTCTGATAAAGTAATACTTACCGGAGCACCTTTTGCTGTTTTTTGACGATTAACTAAGCTAACAATATGAGCGGTTGTGGAATCTGCAACTCCCTCAGCAATTAACTGTCCCTCTTTTCTGAAAAATATTAGCAATACAAATAAAATCAAAAATAGTTTACGTTACAATAAAATCCAAATATTTAGGATACTTTCAAAATTGTGTACACAGGAGTTAGTTACTGAAACTTAGTTCAGTTGAAAGGTTTGTCAGTGTGTATGGGGATGTTTAATTTCAAACAAATTTAAAAACACTAAGTCATGCAGAGAAAACTTGATTATATGTACAATTAAAAATATAATTAAAAGTATTTTTCTTCAAAAGTAACTTTCATGCTTTGAGCTTCGAAAAAAATATATAGTCAATACTTAAACGTGATTTTCAAAAAATTTTAACTTTTGACTTTTTCCAAAACAAAAAATTTGACAAAAATTTTTATTTATCTCACAATAAACTAAATGTTAATATTTTTTACATCAAGATCATACAATTAAGTATGCAAATTCATGATCAGCAATGAAAAAAACTTCAGAGTTTTTTATTGCTATTGTTCAGGTTTTAATTGGTATTGAAATTTTCTTGTCTAAAAACTATCTTAGTCTTTAAATGAAGTGTTGTAATAAGTGGTTTGTTCTGGAGATGAAACACATGGTAATCATATACTTCTTGATTTATTTTACTTTTCAGTTTTCAGGCCATATTTAGAAAATGGTTATTGGTAACCAGCATAACACCATAACCTTAGAACAGATTTCAAAAATTTTGAAGGAAGTAGAATGATTAGATTGGTAGTGGATTCTGTCAAAATAAAACCGACATTTATAAGTAAATAAAACTACCACTTTAAATACTCATGTTACAGCAACTTTACGTTTTAGAGCTTCAAATTTATTTATTTTTTTACCACATAGACATTAAGCCCAGACAGGCTCTTATTTATTTATTTATTGTTTTTTTTTTTAAGAAAAAGGGGTTTCAAATTAAAAAAATATAAAGGAGTTTCAAAAGCAAGTACCTACAAAACACAGAAGAGGCTAAAAATAGGAGAATAAAAAAAAAAAAAATGAAAGCAAAGATAACTTTTAAAGAATGCAGGAGAAATGAAAGACTGAGAGTAACTTACTGCTTCAGACTTATAACATGAGGGATATCTGTGAGAAAGGCCTGTATTGATGAGTATCCCAAATCTCTAAAAGGTATGGGTGTACCTAAAAGATCTCTGTAATCTCCTGAAAATTAAAATAATTCATTCACTAGATTTAAATGACAAATCTTAATTTTAGAAATAATTTATTAGGAAAGTAAAAATATAAAGCATGGTACATTCAAGATGGAGTTTTGGAGTTTACCCTTTGGATGGAGTCTTTCTTTTGAACCTTATTATATACATTTTTTTAAACTCTATTCGTGCTGATTTTTTTTAGTTCAATGTTTTTTAATCACTTTTTACCACGCTTAATTCAGAAGTTAATACACATAGCATTCCAATCATTTTTTCAGCAATTGTTATTTATTTACTGCTTTTTTCAACCATTTCTGTGTTTTTGAATATTGATATTCTTTAATACATTATAGCACACAACATTTCAAAATACAAGAATCACAGTTAATTTTAAAACATTTTTTGTTGAGTGTGTTATTTTTTATGAGGATTTTTTTGTTGTTTTTTTTTTCTAAATTGAACTGATTATTTTTGAGAAAATTTTTCTTAAATGAAAAATTAAGCACTTTAAATAATACTTAAGCTTTACTTAACTTTTACTTAAGGTCTTTAAAATCACACAATTTTTGGGAAATACAATGCCTTTTTTTTTTTTTTGCAAATAGCAACTTTTTTTTGTTTCTAGCATCCTGCTCTTTTTAAGGTCTAGAATAGACCCTGATACAAGCATGAACTTAAAATAAATCCATACTGCCAACTTAATTTTCCTAAATATTAAAAACAAAAATAATAATAATAAAGTAATAATACATCTTTATCTAGGTTCCAGAATTAAACAGGATACAAAATTTCTAGCAATAAATGTAAATTCTCTTTATTCCATAAGAGAGCATATTAATAAAGGGCTTGCAGTCAAATTTTTCAACAAAAATTAAGCACTTTTTTAAGTACTCTAAAAATATTTTTAAGCAATTTAAAAAATATCATAACTAGGATATGTGCACTAAAAAAAATACTTTAAAGTTTAAATTTAAAAATTTTGCAATTATTAAAAAAATTATTTTAAAATCTCTTAAGAAATTTACAAATATACCCCTTGGAAAAAGAGAAACTAAAAATTTAAGCAGTTGAGAACAATCTGAACAAAATAAATGTTTGTAATAAAAAGCAGCACTAAACCTGTCAACACAGATAATTTCTGTATGTGATCATTTTAACAGTTATTTCATTAAAAATGAATTAAATAAAAAGGCAGTGTTTCAAGTGGTGGCAGCTTATTTTTACAAAAAGGGCACATTTATAGGAGTCAAAGGGCAGGCAGGGGGGGAACTGACACTGAGTCTGACAAGACAACACTGAGTATGACATCCTCTCAAAGAGGCAAATAGAATTCTGATTTGCGAGGAAAAAAAAATGATTAAATAAAAGTGATATTTTCAGTTTAAGTTTCAATTTTGAGCACTTTATATTTAGGAATTTAAAATGATTATTATGGATAAACCCTCCAAAACTGAAAACAGACTTTATTTTTAGTCCACCTGCAGGTATACTGTCTAACATTCTAACATGAGTTAAATGAGAAAAACACTTACTTTCTAGACATTTTAAAGGAACTCCTCCTTTTCGACTCTGTGTAACCGACCGAAGGTTCATTAAAACAGAGGTTTTTAAATCTGAACTGGCCATGGTCATCTGGTATATTTATTTGCTGGAAAAAAAATATAAAAATTACCTAAACACGATTCATAATAATGAGAAGAAAAAAAACATAATAAAGAATTAAAATACCTAAAAAATAAAAAGCAGGTTTTACATCAGTAGTTTAATTTTATTGAATTATCACTAGGCCTAAGCAATATACTGTAATACCGTCATTTATGGATATTTCTATGATACTGCCAGGGTTGGAGTTTTTGTCGGCAAAAAGGGGGTTTTGCCAGGACAGTGGCAAAAACCTGGTAAAAACCGGCTAAAACCAAATTATTTAAATTGCTGATTAAATATTATTACAAAATACTTGAAACAAATTTAAATCAATCATAAGGAATAATAATTTTGATACATTACATGAAAAAATTATTTTTAACATATTAAATTAATAATTAATATAAGGGTAATCATTTTTAAAAGATTGAAAGTTTTTGATCTCTTTTCATTTTAGAATCCTAAAATAAATGCTTTTTTACAAATAAATATTATTATTTGTATAATATTATTATTTATTATAAAAAATTATTATTTGTACAATAATTATAATTAATTACACATGTTGATAAATATTTTATGCTTTAAATTATAGTTATATTAATTTAAAATAAGTTCATTTCACTGGAAAAAAGAGAATAATCACAAATTTTCCAATCAATAATGTTTTAAACTACTAAAATGATATATTATTACATTATCATTTAATTATGATTTAATAATAATTTTGTTAATTTTTCTGTAATTATTTATATTCATAGTATATATTTCAATTTTAGGAATAATTGTGTACAAAAAATGTGTTTTTGTCTTCTTATCTAGGAGAATATAGGTTTTTGCCACTTTTTGCCAATTTGCTTGGCAAAAACCTGTTTTTGCCAGGACGGTTTTTACCAGTATTTACCATGGTTTTTTCCACCTGCGGCAAAATCTTGCCAACCCTGGATACTGCGATAATGATATTCGGAATAGGCTTGGGCAATATACCTATACCGTAATACCGATTTTTCTTTGATACCGCGGTAATGGTATTCGGAAGTATTTTCTTCAGTAATACCGAGTTATTGAATGTCACTGTTCCTCTCGGTACCCACCGCTCCTCTACCTACCGTTAGTGAGGAAGTGGCGGTATGGCTCTTGATTGATGTAGGGGTTAAGAACTCAAAGGCTTGAGCGTAATATTAACGGTACCTCCTCCCCGTAGCTAGAAATTTCTCCTACCTTCAGTACAATATACTGTGATATCATTTGACTTTTAAGCGCATATGTCATATCCCTGGTATTGGCAATATCAGATTACAAACATCCGCACGGTATATAAACCCTCCACAGTAGACTTAGTTACTGATTCTGGTTTCATTTTGAGAACAGTGTGCTTCTGATTTTAAAAGTATCCGAGATTGCCGACGTTGCTTATGGATCTCCGTCCCTTTAGTTTGTCACTTGTCGCTGACTTAGCTATTATTCTGCCACAGAATATAATACGGAAATGTTCTCATCTGAAATAACAGTCTATCCCGTGTTACAGTTTAAATAATTAATTTAAATTTTCGAATCTTAGATTTTCATTCATAGATTTTGGAAAATATTAAGAAATCCCAAATCTACGAAGTCAAATATTAGGAATCCTGTTACCCAATAAATATTGACAAAACGATGGTTGTGATAAGTCAACCAAGAATTAAAATAATAAGTCAAAGTAACAAACAATTCAATGCAAAGAGGCCAACGTGCACTGCAGTGTAAAAAAAATTTCTGCCGGTCACGAAATATAACCACTACATATAAAAATTTCAAAGTATCACATGAAACTTTATTGTACATATCTCCAGGTGACACTTTTAAAGAATTGACATAATTATCCATATTCTAAAAGTTAAGTTAAGTTATATTCGCTACCAATTTATTAAAATTTTCGCCAAAAAGCGTAGCAGTTGGCATCACTGTCATTGGAATAATACAACCATTATGAAAAAGTATACAGTAGTAAACTCAATTCATTGATTTCGACACATTACATTACCTGTTACATTAATGAATAAGCTTATGATTATTTTTAATCAGCAATTAACAAATACATTACAGTGGAACATCGCCAAAGAACTCAATACAGTGGAACATCGCCAAAGAACTCAATACAGTGTAATGACAGTTTTACAAATCACAGGCAATCAAAATTGAATTATAAATATGCTTTTTATAACATTGCATTATAATATTACAAAACAAATATTAAGTATAGCTTTAAGATTTACTACATACACATACCAAGCCTAATACAATTTAGTATAACAGAACATCGGCGGCAATACCATCAGGGGAGTTATTGGAGCTTAAAAACTATGTTGACAACATAGTCATAAACTTTCACAGCTCCTTCGTTTAATATAAAAGACTAAAAGATGTACGAACGTGTGTTTTATTTGAATAAATTTTTACTAGCGATCCAGATAATGAAATTTTAAAATTAATGAAATACTTATCAACCAGTGGTTTCAGTTCACGTTTATTCTGTCAATTAAGATTTTCGCACAAAAAAAAAGAGTGAGAGGATAAGGTTGACAGTTAACTTATACTCGCAAGTAATTTATTTTTAAATTTTTTTAAATAAAGTATTTACAAAAAAGATTGAAATAAAATTAAAAATTGTTAGAAAAATCCTACAAATGCTTTCTCTATGATCATACATTTTACTATGAGCATATGAACAGTTGGTTTTAAGGTCTATTCACACTGCATTCGACACGTCTGATCCATGGATCATAGCAGAGGAAAATGAAGAACCTGAGATTTTCCGTTACCGGAAGTGCTTGATCCTGAGACGAGTGGGGATACTCAAATGTTTTGAAAAACAAACTTTTCGTTTTAATACAAAATATTTTCCAACGCTGAACAAAGAAGATTTATTTTGCCTCTTTTTTATTAAAATAAAAAATTCTTATAAAATATACATTTAGAAAGTGGAGTGTACTTTTATTTACGTAATACTAGATCTTCATAATGGGGTTTTGGCGATTGTCTGGGAAATATACCTGAGGATGAACCAGAGACAACATACATGCGTCACATCCTCTTTTACAAGGAGGGCACATTCACACTCCATAAATTCACAGATCGCTATTTTGACCTGAACCAAAGCACGATCTATCTCCGATTCAATACACCCGGAGGTGTTTATTTGTTATGGAAACTTGAAGGCTTTTGAGATCTGCGACTATTATTCACCATGACACTGCATGTAGGATATCGGTCCCTTTCCTTTATGTTTGCTTGACTATATACGCAGTCCCAATCTCATGCAAGATCACTTAGAACTTCGATGCTAAACGGGCAATACGGTGACGTCTGGACAATGATATATATATATATATATAGCAAAATAAATAAAAACAAAAAACACGAAGAAAATAAGAAAAACAAAAGGTTTTATTTATTGCGCATAAGCTGCAAAGTAAATAGAACTCATAGAATAAGTTCAAAAAGAAAAGAAAATTACAGAAAAAAGAAGAAGAAAAAAGGGGGATGGAAAATAATAATAAAAATAAATAAAAAAACAAAAATCCGGAAAAAAAGGATAAAAATTTAAAAAAAAAAAAAAAATTAAAAATTCCGAAAAAAAAGGATATAATCTTTTCATCAGCCCACACGATTATATCCGCAAGAAGGAGTGCTTTCTAATATTGTATCAATATAGCCAAAGCAAAAATATATCGATACAATAGTGTGAGGAACACTTAAAAAAAAAAAAAAAAAATTCCGGAATTTTTGTAAAAATTTTTTTGTTTTTGTTTATTCAAAAGTAATTATTTTTTTATTTAGAACTAGCCGCTTAAGGCGGCCAGCTGTCCGCCACGCTATGTTTCTTGGGCCCTAGCACTGCTAGTAGAGACACGATCCTCTCCCCATCTTCTTTGACGTTTCTCAGGTGTTTCTCGGACCCTAGCACTGCTAATTGAGACACGAACCTCTTCTAATCTTCTTTGACGTTCCTCAGGTGTTTCTCGGGCCCTAACACTGCTAGTTGACACACGATCCTCTTCCAATCTTCTTTGACATTTCTCTTCCCTGATACTTCTTGGGCTCTAGAATTGATTGTCGAAATTCGGTCATGTTCCATAATTCTTTGACGTTCCACAGACGTTTCTTGGGCCCTTCTTCTTTGAGAATCTCTTAATATCTTTTTCTTTGACAAAATACAAAGTTTTTTGGAAGGCGATTCTGCCATGTCAGTAATCGCGTTTTTAAGAAGTCAACGAATACTTTAGAACAGGGGCGTATATATGGGGGGTGCCGAGGGGGCCAGGGCCCCTCCCGAAATCCGAAGGAAAAAAATTATATATATGCACGTATAGTTAGTTGATATTCGGATGGCTTTGCTAGCAAATAGTTTCCGAAAAAAAGTATAGATGGCGCTAAGAGTATCGTAAATCTAAAATGAAGGCGTACAATGAAGGCGTGGCCTATTTTGAAGACCCAATCGAGATTTTGAATAGGTTCCTTTTCGAAGATTTTAGACTGTTCCAGAAATCAAAGCTTCTCGAATTCATGCGCTCTAACTCAATCTATATAAGCGGGAAACATTTGTTGTTAAGTCAATTGCATTCATAATGAAGAGACAAGCTTCTATTATAAATTTTTTTGCAAAAAAACAGATTGTAAATAAGTCTATTAGCGACAGTACTGAAGTTGGCTGTGCTACTAAGAATGTTTCTTCTGGTTTCGAAGGTATTGGTACGGTTGATCCGCATCCAGCCCCACTTACAGAGGATTTCAACCAGGTAAAAAGAAATATCTATGATATTGGAAACTATTGTCAAAACGATTCCGTTCGTTCGTTAACAAATGAAGAAAAAATTTCGCTTGTAGAAAATGTTTGGAAACCACAACCTGCATACAAATTTCCTTCTAATTCCAGTTGTTCTGCTTCAACCCATACTAGAACTTTTCAAATGAAATGGTTAGAAGAATTTGAGTGGTTAGCTTATTCTGAAGAAAAATCCGGATCTTTTTGTAAATATTGCGTAATATTTTCACCTTCCAATACTGTAGGAAAAGGAGATCATCAAGTAACAGGGGCATTAGTAACACGGGCATTTAATAATTTGAAAAAAGCCAAGGAAATATTTCGTAAACATGAAAATTGCATTTATCATAAAACATCAGTTTTGATTGCTGAAGACACAAAATCCATTGTAAAAAAAAAAGCTGACAGTGTTATCAATCAAGTCAATTCTCAAAGAAAATTGGATATTGAAAAAAACAGAAAAATATTGATTCCTATTATACAAACTATAAGATTTTGTGGAAGGCAACAAATAGCAGTGAGAGGTCATCGTGATGGTGGACGAATAGGCCTAGAAGAACCCGAAAAAAATGACGGAAATTTTCGGTCATTGCTGAGATACCGAGCTAACAGTGGAGATAAAGACCTTAAAGATCAATTAATGAACAGTGGTGGGAAGAGTATGTACACCAGTTCTTTTATACAAAACGAAATCATTGACACGTTTGGTCATTTAATCCAATCTCAAATTGTGACAAATGTCAGGAAGTCTATTTTTTATTCCATTTTAGCAGATGAAACCACTGACATTAGCCAAGTAGAGCAGTTTTCTCTTTGCGTACGGTATGTTGAAGACCAATCATACGAAATTAGAGAAGATTTTTTAACTTTCGTCCCCGTTCATGACGTTACTGGTGCAGGCTTAGCTAACACAGTGTTGGAGACCTTGTCAAGTTTAGGATTTGACTTAAAGAAAATGAGAGGTCAAGGATACGACGGTGCTTCCGCGATGAGAGGGCAATTCAGAGGGGTACAAGCTTTTATCAGAGAAAAACTTCCACTGGCCTTGTATACACATTGTTCATCACATAGTCTAAATTTGTGTTTGTCAGATGCAAGTAACATCCCTTCTATAAGAAATTGCATGGGCGTTATCAAAGAAGTCTGCGGATTTTTCCACAAGTCAGCCAAAAGAACTGAAATACTGAAATCGACGATATCTGACTGCTGTCCTGAACAGAAAAAAAAAGAAACTTATTTCACTCTGTGAAACACGGTGGGTGGATAGGCACGACTCTGTGTTTTTGTTTAAAGATATTTTAGAACCAATCATTCTCTCTCTTTTGAAAATAGAAGAAGAATCAAGTGACTCAGCACCTAAGGCACATGCTCTAGGTAGTTCTATCAGTCAATTTCAATTTCTTGTCAATCTTTTTCTTTTGAGCCGCATGCTGTCAACTACACATAACTTATCCGAGACGCTTCAAAAAAGAAACATAGATCTTTCTCAAGCCATGGCAAATGTTACAAGCGTCTTAGATCTGCTATCGAAGCAAAGGGCAAATGCTGAAGACAACTTTAAAACCCTGTATGTTGAAATAAAGGAATTTGCTGAAAAACTCGACATTAAAGAAGAGATTCCAAGAATTTGTCGTCTTCAAACAGCCCGCAACAACGTCCCTTACAGCACAAAGGAAGAGTACTATCGACGAATTGTTTATGTACCTTACCTTGACGATTTTTGTAATTCCCTAAAGGAACGCTTTCAATCTCACAAGAAAACAGTTGCATCCTTACAACACATACTTCCAGAATTTTGTATAAAAACAGATTTCAGTTCTCTGGAAGCTGCTTTCAATTTCTACGAAGACGATTTGTCCCATAAAGAGATCGTGAAAAGTGAATTTATGTTATGGAGAGAAAAGTGGAGTCGGGATAAATCTGAAGATCTTCCCAAAACAGCAATTTGTTGTTTAGAAAAATGTGACAAGACTTTCTTCCCTAACATTTATATTCTTTTAAAATTACTAGCAGTTCTACCTGTTTCTGTTGCGACTGTGGAAAGAAGCTTCTCAAGTTTAAGAAGACTGAAGTCTTACTTAAGAAACACCACTTCGGAAAATAGACTTAATGGACTTGCATTACTTTCCATCAATAGAGACGTTAAAATAAGCGATGAAGAAGTACTTGATAAGTTTGCAAGTGTACCAAGAAATCTGAACTTTGTTTTGTAAATTTTACTTAAAAAGACAAACTTCTTATATATAAATATATATATATATGTATGTACAGTCGTCAATCCAAATAAAATCAATTGTTACGTTCAATTCTGTTTACTCATAGTTTATAAACTGAAAGCATAAAAAAATGATAACGAGATTGTTTAGTCCCAACACTTAAGTTTTTTTAAAACTAAAAATAAAATTAAATGTTGGGCCCCCTCCAAAATTTTAACTTATATTCGCCACTGCTTTAGAACAACAATTACTATGAAAGCAAATCATGAAACTTCAATATTAAAATCTAAGTGCTTACCTGCAAGCTGAAACTTTCTGAAAATAACTAATTACACTTAATAAAAACTGTTAAATTAAAGAATAGAAAAACCAAAGAGATCCAAGATAAGTGTGATCGTTCCTTCAAAAACAATTAAATTCCTATTTTATATATTATATAGCTACAACGCTTAAGAAAAAAAAAAAAAACTAAATTGCTAAATACATGAAAAGAACACGAAAACGAATTAATATTTTATGGTATCAATTTCTATTTCTATATAATTTTTTATGGTATCAATTTCTATATCGCTACAAAAATTATCGTCTTCGCTTAAGAAAAAAAATAGAGCGTGGAAAGAAGAAGAAAAACTTATTATAACAATTATGAACAGCGACTAATATATCAAAGCGAAGCGTTCTATTTACGTATCGAATATGTTGCCACATTTTTAATGCAAAAGTTACTTTTCTCCACTTTGATAAATGTAAACTAATTCGAACCTTACAATTAAATTATTAATTCCTTCGTGTATTATTGGTTTAAGTTGTCGAAAATTAATATTTCAATTGTAAGGTTCGCATTAGCATACATTTATAAGAGTGGAGAAAAGTATAGGCCTTTTTTAATTTTGAATATGGCTCTTTGAAGACGAAAAAGCATAGATTTCCTTACAAAATGACTGATAACTAAAAAACTAATCCAAATTTTTGAAAAAGAAAAAAAAAATACTTCTTCATTATGTCAAAACACAATTATGTGCTGAGTTTCGTGCCTGCGAGAGGATTCTGGGGCGATATATTGTGATTACAGACACACACACAGCCGCGTTTATTATTACGTACATAGATTACTCAAAAAGATCCCAAAAGACAGGCACTGGGTCCATAAAACTCAGTGACTAATTTATATTAATTACATTGTTTTTAAACTTTACTCTATAGTTTATTATTTTAGTAATGGCCTTTTATTAAGTTTCGTTCATCAACAATTAAATTTTTAAAAATTTATAATTTGCACTGAATCTGAAATATAACACTTCATAACGAAGGCTCTTGCATTGAGAAGTGTATTGGACATCACAAGAAATTAATGATTATTGAAAGCGAAATAAGTATATAAAGTGCAGAAATAACAATTTTGAACAAAAAATACAATAACTAAATCAAATTTTAATTGAGATTGAAAAGCTTGCGTAATAAGAAGGAAGACAAAAATTTGTGGTCAGCTACCACAAAAAACGTATAATTAGAATTTCAAGTCCGTACAAAGTTAGAGAATATAGTTAATATATGCAATTATATTCCATTATCAATCAAATTTTTAACTCATAAAAAATAGATTCATTGAATATGATTCAATTCCCTTCCATTTCAGTAACTAGATTGCTTGAAGAGCATTAATGTTGCCTAACTTCAATGTATATAATATATGTATTTTATAAATAAATTTATACAGGGGCGCCCATATGTTTGAATTTAGGGGGCTTATGAAAGAAAACGACAAATAGCTTAATGAATTAAAATAATTAATGAAAGGAAATTTTATCTATTTAAATATTTTTACTTTAATTAGCTGAATAACTAATTAAGTTCACTTTTAATTATACATGATTAATCAAATACGCATATGTTTCATTATTAATTACAATAACACATTGGTTGTAACTTTTTAAATACACGAAATTGATAATCTAAAAACTTATCAAAGAGTTATAATTTAACAACATTATTAGTGATATAATCTTTAATGGGATATAAAACGATTGTTTCACGGAATCGAGACCAAAATTCACAACATTTATAAACACACAATGACCTAGAAATAAAATAAATATAAACATTAAATACCGCTTGATTAGTTTAGGAGAGCACAACCTTTTTGAGCAAATGGCCACTTCCACAGCAGGTTGGCTAACGAAGGGCCGCACATGTATTTAGACATGTTAATGACAAATGTAGTAATGTATATTTAAACATTAGCTTTCTATTCTTTTATATCAATAAACTTAGTAATATATTTGTAAATAATTAAAGGTGTTCCATTATTAGAATTAGTTCAAAAATAAAAATTTTGTATCATATCATGCAATACGAAAATTCATTTTAGAATTAAATTCTAATAAATTAAAAAAACTGCAATGCCCTCAGAATGAAAGTAGGGAAAAATTTAGCCACAATTAAGTAACATAAATTCAAATTAAATATTTTAATTGAAGAAAATTTATAGGTTTCAAACAAAAGCCTAAAATAAAAACAAAACTGTGATGGTTCAAAATTAAATTCAATGCTTATTTTGTAATGTACTTTATTATTTCATTTTATTAATTATTAGATTTTTTTTATATCGTAAACATTTCCCTTTTTTTTTAACGAAAAAGATCACTTAAGCTACAAATAATTTAAATCTAAACTACAAACAGTGATCAATTTAAAAATTCACGTTTACCGCCATTTTATGAATTTCTCCAGTTGCAATAACATCGTATTTAAATTAGGGATGTAAGTAGTATTTGGCCCTTCTGTGAAAAATGCAGTTGGTTGAATAATCAGTCAAATATTCGGCAGAATATTTTTTAGAAATGTATTTTTCTAAGTTTTTTTTATTTCTTAATTTTTATAGATATTACTTTTTTTAAAAAATAAAAAAATTATAATCAGACAAGTCAATTTTGTCATTTTTTCGATACTTTGAGAATAGAGAAGAATTTTTTTCGATTTTTGGCTGTTTTTATTATAGCCCAGCAGTTTAACAGAACGTCTCATACTATTAATTTATTATCACTCTTTCCCTGTACTGTAATATAAATAACCAGTAACATAGAAAAGTGATATTTTCAGTATTTAAGTTTTGTTTCAGGAACTAAGAAAAAATTTTTTTAGGCATATTTATTATGACTCAGCATTTTTTTTTTTAAAATAAAGTTACTAATAAAATTTATTTTATAGCAATTTTTTTTTTTTCTAAAATTATCTAAATTTAAATTGAGATTTTCAGCATAAGATTTTCATTTAAAAAATTAAGAGCTTTTTTTCTAACTTTCTATTTTCGTTAAATAAAAAAAACTTTTTTTAGACGTTTTTATTATAACGCTGTAATTTTTAATAGCATTTCTGTTGACTTAATTCTTTTCTCTTGGCTTTTTCTGTTAATTGTAAAACTAAGATGTTCAGCTTTAAAATTTTCTTTCAAAAATTAAGATTGATTTTTATATTCTGTTTCGCTTTTCGACATTTTTAAAAACGTTCTTGATAGGTCTGATTTTTTAGAGTTAATTTATGAATACGTTTTTCCTGGAAATATTTTTCTGAACATTGAAATTTTATTTTCAGTGTTGCTATGCTGCTAAAAGATTTTGCTATTTGGCCCCAAATATACGGCGTTCAGTTGATTTTTCTTACTTTTTTATTTTTTGAATATTTGGTTTCTGATTAAATCACAATTCATTACCACATTCGACCAAACCATATTCGTTGCGGGGAAAAAAAACGAAGGAAAAATAACTAGGATTTACGATAAAACTGTACCGAAATGCCGTATCAAAAAAGTGATTATTTAATTGTGCGATTAGCAATCACGTGTCGTTGTAACATCGTAGTTAAATAACGGGATCGTCAAAATCATGTGGAAAAGTATAGAAATAATTGGATTACTTACATTTTTGCTGAACTCAGCACGAATAAAGCGTGTCAAAAGCACGATTTAAAATTTGCATGCCATAATTGAATAATTGGAATTTTTTATAATACGTGGGAACGCATAGCAATAACTGCCGAAAAAAAGAAAGAATTGCAAAAAAAAAGATAAAAAATCACTTAGATTTAAGATGAAATCCTCACATATAAAGTGCACCAAAAAGTGATTATTTAAATGGGCGATCTGAAACTCGCGCCGTAATAAAAAATTCCCGATTTTCGAAATCACGTAGAAAAGCGAAAATAGCTGTTTAAAAAAAAAATCATTTATATTTACGATAAAATCGGTTTAAAGAGCGTTAAAAGTACATATACTAAAGAATCTGATAAAATAGATTGCGCTAAAATGTGATTACTTAAAAATGCGATTAAAAATTGCCATTTTTAAATTTTTTTTTATTGTGTTTAGAAGCTCTCGTGGGCCGCACTTCAGTGGTCGAAGGGCCGCATTTGACCCGCGGGCCGCAAGTTGTGCACCCCTAAGTTTCAATTAAACAACATTTCGAAACTTCAAAACTTACATGAAATGTTCTTCGGCAGTCCCGGACTGGCCAATAGGCAGACCGGGCAAATGCCCGGTGGGCCGGTTGTGCAGAGCCAGCTTCGCAAAAAAAAATTTTTATGCATTGCATGAATTTCAAATAATATTTTGTTATTCTTCTTAGCAAATATAATATTACTTTGAAAGATTGTATTGAGAGTAGTGAAAAACGTCACGAGTCACAAAAGAGTAAATGCAGAGGGTCTTTGTTAACATTTCTTTCCAAATCCACCATAAATAAAATTATTGTTGTTTGGTTGAATAACACAGAGGCTAATGCCGGCAAATAAAGTATTTATTAAAACATAATATGAGGAAACAATAGTTCGCACACGCAGTGCTACACATCTGAATCAACCAACAACCAGTCAGCTTCTTCAACAAATATATATCTATTTCCCTTATCGGGAAGTCGTTGTATTACATCACGCAACTTATTTGAGAAGGAGAGGAAAAATGAGATTTTATTTGCATATTAACAACACTCCCCCTGCGAATAAATACACATTTTTCCACAAAATATAAAACATAAATAAACTAATTTTTCATACAACTTAAACTTATTAATAATTAATCAATTAAATTTATTTGCGACACAGTCCAAGTGAGCTTGTCAAAAGTTACAGCTTTAGTTAGGAAATCTGCGATCATTTCGTCCGTTTGCACATATGAGACGTGGCTCCGCTATCCAGGATCCAACATTCGTCCACTTGTCCTTTCTGTTCAGCTGAAACTAAGGCGAAATCATCTGGAGTAGCACTTTCGAATACCAGCGTTTCTTGAAAATTTGGTTTTCGGCGACCTTTTGCTCTACTGGTAGATGGTTTGTAGCCTCTATCTGTTCCCACTTCTTGATGTTTCGAATAACAATCCCTTGCTATATGTCCCGGTCGTCTACAGGCGTAGCAAATTTTCCTAGGTAAACTCTTCTTCTGAGTAGCATATGCGGATTCCAAATTTCTATGTCCACGGGATTTCTGTAGTAAATCTTTCTCTTCTTCCCTTAAGACTTCAAGTATTTCTTCTATCGACTTTTCTCGTTGCGTTTTTAAAACTTGCTTTATGCGCTCATATTTTCCAGCTAGACCTCTGACCGTGTAGAACACTAATTCTCTGTCAGATATTTTCAGTCCCAAGGAAGCACACTTAGTCGATAATCCTTTAGCTCGAGCTATATAATCGTTTACGGCTTCTGAATCCAGCATTTCTAAGCTCTTAAGTTCGGCACCCGCATCAATCTTTCTATCTTCCTCAAGCCCAGTGTAGGTAGTTTTAATTCTTGTCCACAAAGCTTTTGCATTCTTTTCTTCTGCATATTGCAAAGCCTGTTCGTCTGATAGAGACAATTTCAAGTATGATACGGCATCTTGGTTAGTAGTTTCCCAAACTTGCAATTTACCAGGATCAGTTGGAGCTTTCTCTGTCAATGCCGACATTAGTTTTTTGAGATTCAAAACCGCTTCCATTTTCATGGCCCAAAGATGATAATTAGTTCCAGTCAACTTCGGAATTCCAAAAGCTAAGTCTTTCTCCATGATGATCGTAAACCACGCTCTGCTACCACTGTTGTTTGGTTGCGTAACACAGAGGCTAATGCCGGCAAATAAAGTTTTTATTAAAACATAATATGAGGAAACAATAGTTCGCACACACAGTGCTACACATCTGAATCAACTAACAACTAGTCAGCTTCTTCAACAAATATATATCTATTTCCCCTATCGGGAAGTCGTTGTATTACATCACGCAACTCATTTGAGAAGGAGAGGAAAAATGAGTTTTATTTGCATATTAACAACAATTATTCAATCAATTGGACAACTTATAACACGGAATATTAGTATGGAAGTACAAGCAGCTGGTATGTTTTCTTTACAAGTGGATACAACACAGGATATTTCATGCTCAATTATAGTACGATATGTGAAAGACGATCGTGTATATGAAAGACTTCTCGCGGTTATAGAGTGTAAATCTTCAGCCGGACAGAATATGTTTTATTTAGTGGATTCAGTTTTAAAGTCTTGTAATATAGATATAACAAAGTGCATTGGTAATTCAACTGACGGGGCTGCAAATATTCAAGGTGAATATAAAAGTGTTTCTTCATTGCTTTCCAAAGAGTCCCCAAATTCATGTTTGGTGCTATGCACATATCTTAAATTTAGTTTTAGGAGATACCACGAAGGTACTAATTGAAACTGCATCGTTTTTCCAGCCTACTAAATAGCGTCGCAGTATTTTTCCGTGAATTTGGGAACAAAGTAACGAGCACGGAAATAAAGAAAGGCTTGCAACTATTGGAGAAACATGTTGGAGTTCCAAAGATTCTGCATTAATCAAAATTTTTGGTTCCTTTTCAAACTCATTAACTGTAAAGCCGTAATAACATTGATTACAAGTTTAGAAATTATGCAACAAAATTCAAGCCAGATATCCGTGCAAAGGCAAAAATATTTTTAGAATCATTTTGAAAATATGAAACAGTAATCACCGCCAAAATATTCTCAAGAATATTTGAATTAACTACACCGCTCTCCCAATTTTTGCAAACCTCAGGTTTAGACATCGTAAAAGCTTAGCTTTTGGAATGGTATCACAAATGTGTTCAGAACTTAAAAAAATAGTGAGAGATTTTGAAGGTGCACAAAAAATTGCAGATGATTTTATTATTCGCGCAAATAAGGAATTTGATGAAACTGAAATAGGAATTCAAACAAACTTTCCACACAAAAAAATTGAAGAAAAGAAAATTCATGCCGGGTGAGACAGTGTCGAATGAAACAATTTTTGATGATGAAACCACTGCATTTATAAGATAAACGTCCATAACATTATTTTCAGCACAGTTGTAGTGTCAATGGAACGCCGGTTTCCCGCAAATGGAAAATTGTACGCCGATTTTTCCTATCTAGATCCGAAACGTTTCCCTGAAATACGTCTTAACAAGCTTCAATCTGGCGAACTAAATGAGTTAAGCAAACTCTTGCTAAAGTTTGACGAAACAGCTTATAGGTAAAAATTTGCGGAAAAACTGAAAAATGCATACTTAGAAGATTATAAATTAATCAGAGAAAATGATTTAAATGAAGATAATAACGATTTTACTTTGGAAACAGAAGAAGTAAATCTAAAATGTGAGACACGCAGTAAGTGCAAAAATTGCGCTATTTGTTGCTACAAGATATTATAGAGATTCAATTTAATGACTAATTCTTACAATTTAATTGTTCTAGCATTTAAATTTTTACTAACATTTTGTCAATAAGTCAGGTGGCTTGTGAAAGATCAATCTCCACATTAAAAGTAATTAAAAATCGAGTAAGGAGTACTTTATCTTCGGATATCTTGAATGCTCTCATGGTATTGGCAATAGAAAAAAGATCTATGAATGAAATTAGATAGAAACAGCATAATCGATAAAGTGGCAGAAAATAGTGACCTTCTTCAAAAGTCATTAAATTAAATTTAATGAATTTTGAAGAAGCATGATATCCATTTAAAAAAAAAAAAATGTTTATATAAATCATTTACGTATGTGCAGTATGTAAATATTTTTATTTACTCTTCATCTTTCACCTTCTTTTTAATCTTATCAACCTATGTTTTCTCATAAGAACCACGTATTTTACACTGAAATATATTCTCTAAAGGATTATTAAGCAATTTTTATTTACTTTCTTACTTCGATAAATTATCTTACGTTCATAAGAATTTATAAGTAAAAAATGCCTAAAAATGATACATTAGAAGCCGCGCACGCGGTGTTAATGTGAAGTAGAGGGCCGATATCTCTAAAATGCCCGGGCCGATTTTAGATCCCAGTCCGGACCTGGTATTTACCAATGTTTCTATATTACGTTCTCTTTTCTAACTGTGCTTAACACAACTCCACATAAATTTTCTGAGTTTTATGTCCCTCACTAGTAGGGGATCAACTAATTTAGCCTGTTTTCTATTCTTAGCTTTTCATAGTCTAGTACCACCTTTTTCATAGATAAAATTTCGTTCACATGCCACCACTGGTTGCACCGTTACATTTTCAGCTTTTGTCCCATTTGGTCTATTTTAGACTAATTTCGCTTCGACCACCGGCCCCACTCTTTATCTTTTGAGTTTTCATAGTATTTTATTGTTTTCGTAGTCTGTTTAATTTTTAGTTTAGTATCACATATCAAAATTTAAAAAAATTTCATACTCGCTCCGACCATCGGACCATTATTTTGCTTCGCTTTCTTTTAGGTTCCTCTAATATCTGACGCTTATCTAACTAATTATGATACCAATCAATCAAATTAACGTTTTTTATACTCGCTGCGACCTCCGGACCCACTTTCTATTTTCTTGTTTTTTACACCTTTAACAAATATTGGTTGCCTGTTCTCAATATATTTCGCTCCTAATCAGCATAACCAATATTTTCTCCACTCGCTCCGACCACCGGACCCATTTTCTAACGGTTAGTACTAACCGTTTGAAACTTATTTGAATAAGAACAGCATACAAAAAGGATTCTGCAAGTAGAACAGGAGAAGTTTATCAAAGAAATTTAAGAAAAAGCTTTCTGGATATATATTTATTCTACAATTATTAAGTTTTGCATTTTTAATATCCATTGCGAAAGATTCTTGTAAGCAATTATTTTTTGACGTATGGCAAAATATCAAAGAGAAATGTTGCCATAGTTATATGGAAAAGGTGTACCATAACCTATGGAAAAATATTTCTTCATAAACTGTAGCACATCTTAGTTTTATGGCAAAAATTTGCCGTATAAAAAATGCCATAGGATATTCCTATGGGGTTTTGCCAGTAGCAAAATTTTGCCATACAAAAATTTGCCATAGGATATTCCTATGGGGTTTTGCCTATGGCAACATTTTGCCATACACTTTTACCATACATGTATGGCAAAATTTTGCCATACATATATGGCAAAAGTGTATGGCAAAACTTTTGCCATAGGCAAAACCCCATAGGAATATCCAATGGCATTTTTTTATGGCAAACCAATGGCAAATTTTCCTAAGGGCTGGTAGAATATAATGTTTTTGCAGCCACTTTTTCCTGAAACCTAATGAATTGGTATCAATAGGTCCAAAATGATGCCATTCAAGACTTTTAAAAGCCACATATTGCAATTTTTTTTTTAAACTTTAATTAAATTATATTTTTTGAAACAGTTCCTATTGGAAATAATCTAAGGGCATAAAAATTTAATAAAAAAAAATAAAAATAATAAATATGAGATAAAATTTAGTTAAGCATACTGACTTTTAAAGAATATTATCATTCTTCAAAAATATTTAAGGAGAGCAAATTATTACAATTTTGGAATATGTGAATTGTTAAAGAATTCTTCTTCAACATGATTTTTTTCCAACCACGAATAGAAGGATTCTCAGTTCCCAGAGTATCTTTTAACATTGACGTACATATACATTAACAATTTTTTAAAAAACAATGAACGAAAAAAAGCAGTTGTTTATTTAACACTTTTCGTCACTTGTTTTGTTGACTTGTCACATCTCGAGTAGTATTTTCAGGTCTAATAAAAAGGGTTAAAGGGTTTTGCAGCTTGAAATTTTTTCCTTTATAAATATGTGATAGTTTGTCTGGCAGTATTTATGAGCTAAACTCTTTTAGTTAATCTTCCCTACCCCCTTTTTTTTGCTTCTTGTGTTGCACTCACGAGATTTTTTTGTCGCAGGTATCAATACCGGAATTTACCCATTGAATTTAAATGTAAAGGATTGTACAATTTTTTAAAAATATTTTCAAATTAAATAATTTAAGTTCCAAACAGAAATTTAACGTTAAATAGTTTTAAATTTGTTTTTTTTTTAATTGTGAAGTTTAATTTATTTTCTTTTATAATTTCAGCTGTTCATTTTCAAGAAAATCTACTCTGAAGAAACTGTTTGTTCTCAAATGTTGAATCTCAGAACCGATTTGATTTTGAGAAGCGCTGCTAGCTACTGTGCAAATAGAAATTGCACACTTTGATGGAAAGTTGGGAGTTCTATGTTTGATCCTTACAGTAAATGAAGCAACCAGTGTGGATATTCAGCAAGGTTCAATTTAAATCTGCTTTGGAGGAACGTCCTTGGTGTTGAAGTTAGAAGAAAGAGGGAAACCTGTGAAATCCAACCCTGTTTTGTGTGGTACACACGTTATTAACTGTTGCTGAACGTTTCATAAAAAACTTTTATAAAAGGATTTAATGACTGCTTGGGGATATAATTTCAAGATTGTATATAATTTCAAGGAAATTTCAAGGATAATTTCAAGGAAGGATAAAATTTTATAAAATACAACGATAGAAAAAAATCTTTATAGCATAGTGCTTAAGTGTCATAAACACAGTAGAATATATTTAAAATTTCTTTAATCTTTCGGTAAAATTTGGTTATCTTTAATCTATCTCAAACTTGTGAGTATTTTTATTATCAACATTGTGTTTATTATTTTAATTTTGAAAATTTTTACATGATTATTCATTTGAAATTTGAGACAAAAAGTTTATGTTTTTTTATTTTAATCATTTTTAAAATGATATATAAAATTATTATAATCGTAAAAAGTTCCTTGACTTAAAGCTGAATAACATATACATTATGGTAAAATTTCCCAATCAATGTAGAAAAGAATATTCCTTAAACTTTCATCTGAAAGATCTTGTATATTCTTTGTTAAAACATGTGCGATTGTATCTTCATTTTCTAAAAAGTCCCATTTAAGACGTTTACCTATAGTTCCATGTTTGTTTTTACTATGTTCGTAATACATAATCTCTTATCAGCAAAATGCAAACAATGAAATTGATGGATTTTGAGCAAAGTTTTGTGATAGCAACGTTTTTATTAAGTAACTGATGGTAGTCCAATTTGGATCATTAATGTGAAAGGCAACTTATAGTAAAAAGCGATGCTATGATTTTTCTCCGTCTCATTCTTGTATGCAGTTAAATGCCTGTGCAAATTTAATTCCGATAACAATATTTACTACTTTTTTTTAGTTTCGAAATTTAAATGCTACCTAAATTTTTTGGTAAAAATTGTTGGTTAGTGCATAATACCCTTAACTAATTATTGAATCGTCAAAAATTTCTGATGTGCCAACGTAAAATTATTTTTGCATTACAGAAAATTTTTGGTAAATTTTTTAAATAAAATTAATAAAGGCTCTCCTTGTTTCACTCATTCATTTGTTTATTTGTGAGATGTACCAGTCATTCAAGTGGTTTTTATTTGTTGATTCTGTTTGATCTTCTTAACTATTGAGTGTTTGGGTACTGCGAATGAAATAGGCGCATTATTTCAAACAGGCGCAAAGTCGATCAACATCAATGATTTTTTTTACTTAAGAAATTTTTTTTGTGTACAATATTTTTCTTTTTAAGTTAGGGCAGAATTGAAAAAAGCATATGAAGTTTTTTAATCGATCAACAAAAGAAAGACCAGAATGCAGAGAAACCATGATCCCTGAATAAATCTCTATTTATTTATTTTTCCACAACCACAAGCAAAGAGGCAAATAAACAATTTGTTTCTTCTCTTCCATTTGCTAGATTGTAGACGTTGAGGAAATAAATAGAACCCTTTCAGACAGAGATAGATCTTTGGAGATGATCAGAGGACAGAGAAATGTGAAAATCATGGGGTGTCCCAGTCTAGCCTAAACTAATTATTCTGTATTAAAATGCTTGTAAATCTTCAATTTCATTAGGGGTTAAAATCTTTTTGAAAAACTTTTCCGAATCTGCTGAATATATTTCAAATAGAACCTCCGTTATAAATTAGCGTAAATCCTTCCACAAAAAGTGATTTTTGCCACCCAATGTGGAAAGCGGCTCCAGAAAACTGTGAAATATTAAAAATAGGAGGTGCTTCTGCCTTTCTCATCAACTAATTTGAATCACTGAAATGAATTAGCAATGAATGCACCCCACTATTTTGCTTATGCTTCATTATACCCGATTTGCCTTCAAAATTTTCTCGAAGATCAAAAATCCACAAGAACCAATTTCTGTGAAAAAGAGATGAATCGATATTTTTTATTATAAGTAATTGTAAATTATGAATATTCTTTACAAACTACAAGAATCTTGGTTCTATTCTTTAATAGAGTCAATGCAGTCTTTAAAAGAATAATATGAAAGATATGGGCTTTTTAAAATATTGGAAATCGACATTTAATTTTGTCTATGAGCGCATATTGATCCAAGAAGTGATTTATTCTATGCCAAATATTTATTTCAATAAGGTTATTGATTTTGTTAATAATAGTTTTTATCTGGTTTTAAAACTTCAGTCTATCGCTTTTCTACTGCATTTTGTTCTCAAATTTTACAGTTGATAATATCAGCTGAAAATTGTTTGTCTCGATACTTCTAAATTATTGCTAAGCTAAATTATTGCTCTAAATTATTGCTGATAAATTATTGCTATGCTAACTCTGTAAGTTGATATAAAACAACTATATATATATATGCATATTTAATTCAAAATAATTCAAAAATGTGAAAAGTATATGTAGGAAGTTATTATAACACCGAAAAAGAAAATATTAAGATAAAAATTGAAAACAAAGTATGGAAATTTCCTCCAGTTATATAAAAAATATTTTAAGGTGCATAGAAAGTAAATAGAAGTGTAGAATTTTGACAGAAATTTTTTCAGCATTTGATTCGATTTTCAGTATCATATAGGCATCATTAAAGAAAGGAATAGAATAGATAAATTAAGAAAGTGAATAAGCATTGTGTGAAAAGAGTAATGTTTACACCAGTTTAAGAAAAAAGAGAAAAGTTTACAGTTAGCAAGAAACAGCGATGTGTTTAAAACAAGATGCATCATAGTTATCAACATTTTTATCAACAGTATACAATTCATCATTTTATCAACTGTTCTATTTCTTAGCACCATTCTTAGAAAAATTCAAGAAATGAGATATTCAGAGATTAAATTAAAAAAGTTAATTTTTATTATAAAAAAATTCTACACTTTCCTCAAATTTATCAATAAATTCTATTTAAAAAAATAATAGCTACCAATAGTGTGAGATTTAACGTTGGAGCATTTGTTGAAACTAGTTGTCGACATTATTATTCCAATAATAAAATTCAACGAATGAGAGAATAACAATAAATGAATTAAATGAGCGAATCTATTCTATTCAAAAATAATATTTTCCTCAAATTCATACAGTCATAATCCTAATTAATTGCTAGCAATAGTGTGGGATTTAAAGCTGAAATTAATGTCGGAACTTCTATTAGACTTTCTATTATTAGAAGAATTCAACAGATGAAAAAATTCCAATAAGTAAACTAAATAAGTGGATTTGTCTTATGCGAATTAAAATAATATTTTAAACAGATATAATAAGTCTATTTAAAATGTGATGATTTGATGTTTCAGACGTTCTTATTAACAATGTATAATTAGGATTGAAATCTGTAGTTCATTTTCTACTCCTTTGCTAGAAATATTTAGGACTAAAAAGAGAAATTAGGAAAACATATCAAATTGAAGTAGTAAAATTTTTTCACATGTTTAAGTAAATAAAGGTTCCTTAGTGTAAAAAAGTAAGCAACAGATTAAAACTTCAAGTTGGAGTTATCATAGGTTTTTCAACCTTGCGACAATATAGTGTTGTGAATATAATTTTTTCTTTTCCTCTTTTTTTCAGAACTTAGGAATAGTTTTGAAGCTATAACTGGGAAAACCTGTTTCATGAAACACACGAGCAGTATAATGAAACACTCAACAATAATTAAACCAGTATCGTTCTATGAAAAACAACTCCGAATTATTTGGATTTTACTTGATACAGTTGGAATTGGAACATTTAAAGAAGAAAGCAGAAGCCGATCGTGGAGAGTTTTGAAAGAGCTTAAAAAATACAGTTTTGCTTCATTTTTACATATTTTTATTATTTTATACTCGGTGAAGATTAGTCTTAAGAAATTTGACTATATAGTAGCTCTAGACTTGACTCTGAATGTCTTACCCATTGTCCTTTGGTGGATAATGGTGCTACGACGGTCATCCCTCAGAAAACTATGGCATCAACTATTCGATTCGAACGTTTTACAGCAACATTTAGATAAAAGTGTAATTTATTCAATTCATACAATTATTTTTGTAAGTGCTATTTATATTATAGGATTAGGATTTATTCGCTTACAAAATCAAAATCAGAATTCCCTTTTCGGAGATTTCCTAGAATGCTTGCAAGTGACGCAGCAATGCTTACTGCAATGTTTAGTTAGCCTCACGTACTCTGTGATTTGCTTCAAAATTTTAGAAGTTTTGAAATCGTTTAAAATGGAAATATTAGAACTTGAAAAACAGTTCTCATCGAGAGTTTTGGAGCATCTTGCTGCAAGAATAATGACAGTTGGAAAGTGTATCGATTCATTCCAATATCTGTTTTCGCTACCGATATTTATTATCGTTACCTCAGATTTTGTTTGGTTTTCTTTTATTGTACTAGATATTATAACCGGGCAAGACTGGACATACGTGCGAATAGTGACCGCTGTTCTCGATTCGACTTATCCGATTCTTTTTGCCTATCTGGTGATCGAATCTGCAGCAAAAATACCGATCGAAACTGAACGAATTCAAATGATGATTCTAGATGTATTAGCTTCAAAATGTGATGACGATATTTCGAGCCGTTGCGAGAAATTGGTTGATTATTTGTTGAAAAGAAAAGTCACTGTTCTGTCGGCTGGTGATATGTTTCTCTTCAAGAAAGGTTTTTTGCTGCAAGTTATAGCAGCAGCGATTGCCCACTCTGTGGTATATTACCAAATAAATGATTACATGAAATCAGTGGGAAAGTTGGGAGACGCATAGGATGCACAATGAGAGGAGAAACTGTTGTCCGAACCCATATAATATAAACACAACGGGAGACATACCAACAAGTTTTTTCCAAAAGTCAGCGATAAACTTTTAAATTGTGACTTTTACATAAACCAATTCTATACCGCCCACGGAGTGTTCGGAGAACACCAATCGAGATTTTTTCAGAAATCATCTAGCTGCAAATACTGCGGCAAAAGCCAAACGGTTCAACATCTAATTGCAGAATGTCCTAAATTCTCGACACTCCGGGGGAATCATATTAACACCAGGGAACCAATCGAAAAGTGGTGCGGAACAAAACAACAGCAACAAATCATTAGAGAAATTATTAAAAGCACACTAGAAGATATTACAATGGACGATCCGATGGACCCTATACACTTAGGTTGACTTGATGTCTCCCCTGAATACCCCCGAATACCTGCCAATCCACTTCTATTTTATCGCGTCATTCTATTCTTCTATTTTTACTCACTTGTATATTTGCTTTTAGCGTTTTTATCAACAAAAATAGACGGGAAAAGAAAAAGGGAAGAGAAGCAAGTTTTTTTTTATTTTTATTTTTATTTATTAATTTTTTATTATTATTATTATTATTGTATTCATATTTTTAATTGTCTTGTTTTATTTTGGATGTTTATATCTTGTAACTACTTATTATGTATTGTAGCACATACTGTATTCTCTGTAACTTTGTCGGGGTCTTCAATACTATTGTAATTTGGCTCAGTATAAGGGTGGGCCGTCGGCTTTAAGCACTATATGGCGGCCCTCCCAGCTGTTGGCATATGACTCTTGTATTTTATGCACTTTTTGCTTTTTATGTTCTTTTCTGTTTTTACTTGGTTTTAATAAACATTTACCCGTATGCCCTAAATTGGGGCAGGTCGGGGTAAATATTTTCATATAATATAAACACATTCTACTGTATAGTTTTGAATTTTGAGTTATTTCTGAAAATGAAAGATAGCCATAGCACAGGAAAAAAGCAAGCTGTCATCAAATGTTTGAAGTAGTTTTTTTTTATGTGTACTAGAGATTCTCGAGTAAGTAGGAATTAAAGGAGAAACGATTCTATAGAGAATCTGAAACTGGAAAACTGTAGTCCTCACAGAAATGAAACTTTAATTTAGATGATTTATCAATCCTTGGCCTATATTTCGTTTATTTTGAGAATTATTTCGTTAAAACAATAAAATTTTTTTAAAACTTTATACAGACATGTTTGCTTTATATTTTTAAACTACATTTATTTAATATTTATTAAACTTTCTTCGAGTTATGGGACACGCTTCCACAACATCTCGGGCACAAAATTTTCTAATATTTCTGCTTTATCTTTTCTTTAATTTCAGATTGCCATTTTCTTTTAACAGAAATTAGATTAAATAATTATTTATTTTTTTTTAAATTTTATAAATCATTTACAATATATATCACTTGCACTTATTTCACAACATATTATATTACTTAAAAAATATTGTTACACTGTTTTTAAAAGGGTTCATAAAGTGTACTTTATTTATATATTTTATTTTTTCTCATAATCAAAGTAAAATGGTAACAAAATGATATTAAGTTATAATATGTAGTTTATAATCTAACATAACAGCAGTTTAGTTTCTCGAAGAGAAGTATTATCAATGAAGTGACAATAACAGTAATTTTTTTCGTTAAAGAATTATTTTTATTCAAATAATATGAAAATACGATAAGCATCTGATGTATAAAAAATTTAGAGATTGCTTAATTATGAAGCATACGCATTCGTGTAATGTATTTTCATAAAAATACAAAAAGCTCTCTTTTCCTCAAATGTTCCAATGATTTACAACACTCTTTTTCTTTAAAAACAACTTTTAAAACTAATTAAATTTAATTAGTTTTAATTTTTTTTAAAAATCTCGTTATGCAGGTTGATCAAAGTTCATATAGTTCGAATACGGAGTTCGGATTCCTGAGAAATCGAATTTTAAAAAGTTATATATTTAAAATTTGATTTCTCAGGAACTATTCGATTAATTTCACTCAAATTTTGTATTTTTCCATGTTAAATTACCTTCTTTTAAAACGATATAAAAGATGTGCACCTTACAATTCAAATTTTTTCTGACTATTATTAAAAAAATAATAAATATTTTCTAAAAGTTATTTTTAGACAATTTACACAATTATAAGCTACCCTTATAATTGTGTGCAAACATTTTTCAATTCACTTGAAAAGCTCGAGTTATTTCTCAGATTGCGGCTAACTTGCATATTTTGGAGTTCAAAAATACGAATCCTTCAAAAAAAGAATGGTATATTTATTTAGCGAAGTACTTTTTAGTGTCTGATTTCGCAACTTAAAATATCCCTTTTACACTTTTAATTAGCATATTTTAAGTAACTCCCTTGAACCATTAAGAATGAGTCCTAGTACATGATGATCTGATCATTAGATCAATAGTTATCAGGGTTGTCCGTTTCTTTCTTTCTTTTTTTTGTTTTTTTTTTTGCGCACTGAACGTCTAAAACATTATAATTCAAATAATATAAAATTAATTTTTTTGATTTATCTCTAATTTGTTCTATTGTGATGTGAAGAGGATTTTTTGTAATTTAATTTTATTAAATCGACCAGTATGTACCCTGGTCTATTTCCGTACTTTTTGCCTTTTTCTCACTGCTATCAAATTAGTTATTTCTAGATGTTCTTAAAATAAAGGACCAAATTCCTAAATAATGTATTGCCACTATTTAGTCTAGAGTTTTGTATCTAATTATCCGTATTTTTTTCTTATTATCTGTTATTATATAATGTTTGAAAAACTTTATTATACTAAGAGCATCGGTTTTTTAATTGAACAGTAAATAAACTAACCAAAATATATCATTTGGTGGCAGCTATTTTATTTATAATTGTCATAACAAATCGTAATTATTTACACTGTGATCTTGAATGAATTTACTATATCGCCATGATTTCATTGTTTTGATGCTCGCAAAGGATAATTATTTAAGAAAAATCGATTTCCATCAGTTTTAATTTTAAAAAATATTGGGTAATCATCCAGTTTTGTTATAGTTCTTCTTTAACACAGAGCTATATTTGATGTGTACGCTTATCTTTGTTAATTTATTATATATTTAAAACTTTAAATTATAATTGTGCTTAATGAAACAAATTATCTGAATTCTTTTTGGCAACTGAAAAACGCAATAGAATTTTCTTTACAGATGATAAAACGGACTTTTATTTCTAACCAGTGATGGTTTTGAATACCATTGAATGCATTGCAATTTTAAGGAGATAATTTTATTGTTATAGTTAATTTTTATTTATTTATTAATCTATCTTTATTTAAATACAATGCAATCTTTTTGCAATATTGCCAAAATGGTTAAATACTTCCAACAATGTTTTATTTCGTATCGTGCAAAAAAAGGAGAATATAAATATTTTAGGAAGGCCGCCAGTACGAGATTTGCCATAGGCGCTTCTTTCCATAGATACGCCTCTGTTGTCAACCGCTCTGAGAATATTGCACGTAAGCACTGCGGTTGGTGCGATCAAGAGCAGAATTGGACCTATCAAGCTGTCGCTGGGGTTCGAACCGGAAATACCTCAATAAAAAGTGAGTACTCAATCCCCTGAGCTACCATGTCTCCCTCGTGGTTGATTCGTTAGTTATGTTCTTCGTTTAAAAAAAAAATTCTTCAAAAGGTGAGGAAAATTCCAAACATGTACTTTGTTGTCTTAGAGCTCACAAACGTGATCTGGAAGTTGTTTTCCTTTTTCAGTATTATGCAGTTCAGATAATATTGATTACACCCCATTCGCATAACAGCTTAAAATAAATCTAGAAATCCCATTAAAAATTGATTGCACTTTTGTCTTATTCTTTTATTTTTTATGTCAAATTTTTTTCCCTCTCTTATGTCGTATTAGAATATTATATTGGAAATCATTACATCTGCTCAATGTCTACATAAAAGTTTATAAAGACATTATCAGTCAAACTTATTACTTTTACATCACTCCATTCTTCTATTCCCCAAATTGATTTTGGGCAATTAATAAAACTATTCGCTGTTATATCATTATCATCCCAGCGAACAGATCGTTATTTTAAATTATCTTAATTTCAATGACACGATAAGGTTTAGAGGATATTTGTATAGATGACGTTTTCTTATAAAAAAGAATGTTCTGTCTTCGTCAGTCAATTTCAAACTTAACTGTTGACTTGTATAATTCATTAAAACAAAAACGAATAGTTTTAAGTAAAATCAAGTGTTTTGGGTTTCATGTTTTTTTTTCTCTAAATATATTCTTAAAAATATTTTAATATTTTTTTTATCTCTATGCCTGGATATGATAAATAAGGCAATTTTGAAAAATCAAAATATAAATGACCAGTTATTATTGTTCCACGGGATTGATTGTTGCTCTTTAGAGTTCAATTTCCTATTCAATTTAAAACGTGAGAAATAAGTTCGTCACATACTTTCTTGGGAAAAGGCGACGATGAATCATATAAAAAATACTTCTGGAAAATTGTTTATCTGTTTCCATTCCACGATTTGAAGGTATGTTTATATTTATGATACTTTGTGATTTGTATATCGTTTTTATTGGAGCCATTATAAGCGAGTAACTGTGTTTAAAAAAATGAAAAAATCTTTGTTCAATTTTCTGATAGTTTATAACTAACTACTGAGATTCAACGACTATCGCCTTAAAATAAACTTAAAAGTTAAGTGGAAGAACGATAAACATTAAAACGTCTTCTCTGAAGTAATAAACAAGCAACGCAAAATGATGGGAAGAATATACAAGGCCCGGCGCTAAGCATTGTAGCGTATTTCATCAGACCGTATGATATTTCAGGTAAAAAAGGAGAGGTTTTTTTCACAGGTATTTATTTCAATTTTCTGCAATTCTTTATGCATGGTTCACGATGGAATCAGCTGGGAAGAACGATGGTTGAAAGTTCATGCCAATTGAATCACAGTGGAGGCCCTTTACAGCCGTATAAGGACGCCGATCGTGCTCTCGGTTAATGGGATACTTGCAAGTGACCTAGTATTGTTGTTTACGTTACTGTTCTCTCCATTCTATTTCAAGTAAGCCACGACAGTCAAGTATCAATTCTCTTAAATGACACATTCTATGTTCTTTCATACCGATTCTTTCTCAAAGATTTCAAATCTTTCACTATATATTTATACAGAAATTTAGCACAAAGACAGGCACGAAGCCATGTGCAACACATACAAACTAACTGTCCATCGAAGTTGCTAGGTACACAGAACAAAAATATATCATTGTTACGATAAAATACATACATTGTTACGAAAAATATCATTGTTACGATAATAAATCTGAGTTAAATAAAAGAAGTAGGCCACGAGAAGAGGAATATTTCAACTAATGTTTCGATGTGCGATATTGCTCTGTTGTGAGATGTAACTCCTCTTTAATTAACATTCTAATTTATGTAGAGAAACTTAGCTCAACTGTAATAAGTCATTTGCTTACAAAGATTATCGGGTGCTGATCTCATAGGTCACATGTGTGGGTATTGGAGGTCTTCTTCTTGAAGTGCAAGTACCCAATTGCGTTCGAAACACAATTACGTCTTCTAAATAATGACTGAGAGTTTTTAACTTTTCAAAATATAATTGATATGGCTTCTTTTGATATAAATAAGTAGGTACCTTATTTACTTCGTAATTGAGCTGCACAATGGGATATTGGTAACGGTCGGGGAAACATCCCTATGAAGGATCCGAAGACCCGCCACAGCAATTGTCATCCTCTGCAGTAGGGGAGGCTTCCCCGCTTTGATAGTCCAACGACCTGCGCTCGCAGTTGAGCTCTTTGCAGTAGAACAGTTTAACGAGAACCGATACTGCGCAGCCTCGGTCCCAACGCACGGTGACCAAAGTGGTCACCCACCCACCTACAGACACCAGCCAGTGACGCTTTATTTCTTTGTTCTACTGGTGACCATGTCTTTACAATCAGTCCAACGTGGGACTTATTTTGGTAACTGGACCTGTTCTGCTGCCCTAGTTATTATGGCACAACGGGATCCAACAATAAGACCTTTTTTCAGGTGATGAAAGATTTCTATCGTTTTTCCCCACATTCTACTACGTTGCTTAACTTTTCTAGAAGTTTGTTGAGTTTTCATCCGCGTCATGAACTGGTTTTACACACTTTTCTGAGAAGGAGCATTTATAATAGAAAATCTCACTGATTTCTAATTTATTCTTCAATGTGTGGATTCATTTTTTTTTCTTCAGGAATGCATCGAGGATTGCAAATTGCAGACTCTCCGATTCAGGGAGGAGTGCATTGATGAATCCATTGTTTACACCAACGCCAGGGAAGAGGATAGGTTTTGCAAAGGTAAGTAACTGCTTAAGTATAAATTTTAAAGAAAGCTTTGAATACAAGCTAAAATGAATTTAGTTTTAAAACTGTGGGTGAAAGAGAGAATTAAAAATAAAGATAATCCCATTCATAATATAAAATTGTAATTTTTAAACTTTATTTATAATATCAAGTAGGATCATCTTGAAAATTAATATAAAAAGAAGGACTTTTCAGACAACATTTTGTTTCATCTAAGGAAGGAGTAAAGTTGACGATTGTCTGAAAAATAATCGACGATTTAAAAAAATAATTAACATAAAAAACAGATGCTATATTTTGCTTTTGCTATTAAATTGTATTTATCCCAAAGCAAGTAAAGTGTTCGAACCGACTGGTTGCATGGTGGTCAGAGTGCTGACCTTATGTCAAAAGGTTGCGAGTTCGAATACCAGTTCGGGTATGGATTAAATTTGCCTCCCTCTGTTCTATCAGTCCTTCTTATGTTGTTGGGATGACGTTGATCCAGCAATGCGTTGCCCACGAAAAAGAGATCAACAATACGGCCCGTTAAGTTCCATAATGGTATATGCTGCCGATATGGTGGGCAATTAAACTGTTCCGCCATAAATTTGTCGAGGCACCGAAACGGGAATCGAAATTGTGACGGCATATCTACGAATTATCCTCAGATTTTTTTCCTTTTTCTGCTTCCGATCTTTGCCATTAGCCTATTGTGCATCTCTAGTGCTATGTAAATTAAGTACTGTTACTCTGCTTTATGCACGATGAGAAAAAGCTTACATTCTCAATAAGAATAACAAAAAAATACAAAAAAAACTGGATGATATTCATAGAGTTTTGAGGCTGGATTACTAAGCATTGAGCTTTTGTTAAGCATGCGTGGAAAAATAATTCGAAGTTAGAAATTATTAATAATTGAAACATTTTATTTTTTAGATGAGAGGTCACTAACGGATGAAATAATTAAATCCTGTACCGAGAAATGTAAACCAGCTTGTAAGTAAGTGTTTTTTTTCCTCTTAAGTTTAAAGCATGATTCCTCCAGTATTAATAGTTTTTTTTCACTCGCTTTTGTATCTGTTCAGGGATAATCTTGCGCATTTAAAATTTAGGACACTTTCCGAATTTCTTAAAAGGTCAAATCTGTAGTGGAACGTGTCCGATGAAAATTCGATTGTATATTCTCCGCCACGAGCTAAATTTATTGTCATTTTATAACCAAATGGAATTTTATTTTATTTATATCACTAAATAGAATTACATCCGACCCCTTTTTGACTGCTCTTTGGGTTCAACCCATTTGCGACTATTATTGTATCAGCCATGTAATTTTGAATTTTTAACCCGGAAGACAAGGGATCTCCTTGATTACGCCTAGACAAAATATAGGTGTCGTAGATTTTTTTTTTTTTGACAGAAGTACTTTGCATTTGCGTTTTATGAAGAAAAAACCTCAAAACCTCCATATTCTTAACCCAAATTAAGGAGGATTGTAACTTATGATAAATCTTCCTCTGAGGATATTTTACGTCAGCACTATGGTCGATGTTTATCAGGAGCAGACCTTAAATCTGTTTAGCACACACTCATAAATAACATACGAGCTAAAATTCTATTCCACTCTACAGTAATGTTATGCCGATATAGTTATGTTATGCCAATTATTTGAATTAACTAAAATCATTTATTAAAGACATTAAAATTACCAAATACATAACAAATCAAGCTTTTTTCATTTAGCATTTAAGAGTATCATAATAAATAACATCAAGTTAAATAGAGTAATATTTATTTCAATAGAATATACAAGAGGGTTATTTATTGCATAAAAAAATTTAAGAAATTAAATCGAAGAATCAGATGGAAAGTACAATCACCAATAATATCATATTAGCAGCTTAGTTATACACTAGCACAATATTTCAGCCCGCTCTAAAATTAACACGTAGATCGGAATATACAAATGTTGAGGAAATATTTTCGGAATAAATTAATAAGATATTAATAAAATTAATATTAAAGATTATTAAATAAAAAGTGATTACTTGCTTCAGTCTATTGGACATTACAAAATACACTGACAACAGCACAAGCTTTGATATTACAAAATACGCTGAAAATTTCAACTCAAGCAACACACAACAGCGTCTTCATAATGGATATTGGCAATGTGGCGAATAAACATTGTAAAAAAAGTTATTGTACGTTGCTGTAGGGAAAAACCGATCTTCACTTCTTTTGATATTAAGCTAATATCAATCAAGATCGCATTGATCTGGCGTCGCTTGGATTCGATCCGAAGTTGTATCATTCGGAGGTGAATGCTCTAACCCCTGAACTGCCAAGGCTCATAAAATGGAATTTATTTATAACTTATTTTAAAATAGAACTTTATATGAATTTCATAACCGTCGTTAAACAGCCGACCCAATTTTTGTTGCAATTACCACTGTTCAACTCCGAATACTTGTGATTTTGAACCCAATCTAGAAGACAAGGGTTCCACAGTGGATTGATCGTCAAGACTCGGGTCTCAACAAAATCTCCGAAATCGAACATCACTGGCTGCTGTCAGTAAGTGGATGGGTGATCACTTGGAACAATCTACGAAAACGAAAAGTCCGAGGGTAAGCGGTATTGGTCCTGGTTAAACTGTTATACACCAAAGCAATTGGACCATCCCCCTTGCAGAGGACCAAAATTGTGATGGTATATGTTTGGATCCTATTCTGGGATGTTTCCCAGATCATCGCCAATAGCCCTTTATGTAGCTCCAGTGTAACGTTAATAAACTACAACAAGCAGAAGACGTAGGACATTCTGAATCAAGCCTGGATTGGCGTTACATGGAGAGTAAAACGACGAAAATCTCCCATGGTTAGGCTGACGGCAAGAGACCTCTAACACATTATCCGTCAACCAATGAGGATATTTTACTTTAGCACCGTGGTCGGTGCGAGCCGGGTCTGAAATTCATATAGACCAGCTATCGCTGGGATTCAAACCTCATCTCATTGGGTGGTGAGCACTCTATCTCCAATACAAATCTCGAGTGCGTTCTGACTAGCTAGATTGACCGTCGAATCGTTTGCTGACCTACAGAGCAGATTCGCCTCTGAGGGGAATTTATCTCAATTTTGAGCATTTCTGGCTAACTAGAGTACTCAAATTTGAACTGATGTTCTGTGTTGAATGACAATACAAGTTACAGTTGTTTTTGATGGCTACATTTTTTGTTTTAGTTCTAACAAAAAGGAATTGATTTATAGCTTTCAGTATGTTTCATGATTATGGCAAAGGGTTTGATGGGTCGCTAAAAATCAAAATTCAATTATTAAAAATTATTTTTTTTTCTGCTACTACAGTGACACATTAATATGATGATAGTATGGACACGATTTCAAACCTTTCGAATAGGATTTAAAAGACAATGAAACCTCTCAGCAGCTATTACTTTGTGTTCGATGATAAAAAATGTCGTTGTTAGGGGTTACCACCATTGACTTCAAAATGTTATCGAAGGTACATGATTTTTCGCAAACGATTTTAATTTTAGTCAGTGTCTCTTTCTTGGGGTGGAAATGTTGGCGTCAAGAAAACCGGTTCGCTGAATGAAATTTAGCGATTATAAAAATGATTTCTACTGATATAATTACGTATAAAAGCAAATTGATCAATGAAAGATAAAACTAATTTAAATAAATAAACAATTATGCTTGTCGTTTAAGTTTGCATTTAATTTTATGTTATAAAACTTAGTTAGCTTTAAAGCTTGTTTGTTTGAGATATTTAGGTTTTGCTAAAATAACTGTTTTTTATTTTCCAATTTAACTTTCAACTCTAAAAAATCAATCATTGATAGCATCATCTTTGTTGCACTCTAACATTTGCCCATCTCTTTCAGAGAATATGAAAAAAAATTAAAAAAAATTAAAAAATCCCTAAATATGAGCCACTCTCAAATATTTTGAATACATTTGAAAAACCTTTTTACTTATTTAATATTTTTCGCTTTGATATTTGTTCGTGTTTAAATATTTGATCTTTTCCATATTTGGTGCAGAGGTTTGCACGGCCACTGGAGTAGATTTTGATGATCTCTCCTAAACGTTTTCGTCAACACGAAGTCTAAGAAAAAAAATTCCGTGTCTTCAATAGTGGTCGCTACACGGGGGAAGTTTTTCCTGAAGTTTTCATTGTACCATAGATTCAGACCAAGTCTGACAAAGGTATAAAGCATCACATTTTAATCCTCTGCTGAGGGGACAGCTCCTCAGTTTCAGTAACACGATGACCTGCACGCGAAGTCCAGCACTTTACAGTAAAAAGTGTAACAAAAACCGATACCGTGCACACTCGGTCCCTTGGCAGGCTTATCAAAGTGTTCATCCCCCGCTCACTGACAGCGGCCAGTGTTGTTCCACTGGTAACGTGTCCTTACGATCACTCCACTGCGAGACTAAGGCTATGGGGAAATAAAATGATTTTAAAAATTATCTTGGAGGAATTTTTGTTATGAAAAAAAGTGATGCTGCCGTTATTTAATAGAGATACGTAAACTTAAAAATTACTATACCAAGGAACATTTTTTTTTATAAAACTATCACCTTTGGAAAATAATAGAGTGATATAGTATAAAAATGTATAATAATTTTGTCATAAATAACATGGAGTTTTTATCAATTTTCGTCTATAATATGAGCATGATTTTGAGATAGTAGGGAACCGATTATCCGGAACGATCGGGACCATCGCTAATCCGGATAACTGATTTTTCCGGTTTTCTGAATCGCTACAAAAAGTCGTTTATTTATTGTTAAACCCAACTAAAAATAAAAAAATATTTAGAAATAATCTTAAAAAGAACAAAAAATGATGAAGTAATACACTAATGATTATTTCTAAAATGATGGTAAGGTAAATATCTTTCAAAAAAAAAAAATCCTAAAATCTTATGAGGAAAAAAAATTTTTTTTTTAAGATAGCGGGAAAATTTATCGAATTTCGTTCCGGTTTTTTGTTTTTCCGGTTTTCTGATTTCCGGATAACGGGTTCTGTACTGTACTTCATATTCCATGTTATACTGGAATAAAGAGAGAGGATAAAATGGGGGATGGACTTAAATATTTCTATCTAGACAAATGAAACATTGTTTCCGATGTATTTTTTTTTTTTCAAATCCAAATTGATAGAGTTAATAATTAAGAAGTCATTTGGGTTTCAGATATAAAAATATAGTTTTATGCTTCTTTCGTAATCGATATTGCTTCCTAGATAAAAATAGGTTCTACTTTTTTTGTATATTGATTGCAATGAATGTATTGAGACTAAAACAAAGTTGATAAAATTGATATTTTTAGAATTATAAAAGTTTTTTCTGCATAAAAATACAGTTTTGTATTTAAACCCATTTACGCTATTGTCTAGGCAAGTGAGGCATTGCCCCATATGTACTTTTTTAAGCTAAATCTTATAAATTAAAATTAATCACAAGTAAAATCAGTTTATAAGTTATGAAGATTCTCTGCATTAAATTTGTATTTTTTGGCTGACAACTTCGAGGTTCTATTGATCTCCTTTTGATTACATTCGATTCAGCAGAAGAAAATGTGAAAAACGTAAGTAAGTATAAGTAAAAAATGGTTGTATTGTGCATAAAAGCTTTTTTAACTATTGATTCTATGGATTATTTCTTTTTCGATTCATACAATTAATCACTATAAATACATAGAGAACAGTATCTTGCTTGTCTATTTCAGGTGCATTAATTTGTATAAGTGCAAAACTATTGAAACCTATCTAACTTCTAAACTATTGGACTTATCGACTTGACATTGGTTTCATTCAATTCAGCGTAAAACAATCAATCGGAAATTTGCTTAGAGAGCATAATTTAAGCTTATACCATCTTTTACTCCCGCTTCCCCCGAGTTTGACCCTTAGATATAGAATAGGAAGTGCCTCAATATCTTAAACTCTTGTTCACATCATGTACTAACATAAAATAAAATTTTGTGCATTTATTACATGGAGCATGATATTTTTTGCTCAGCTACAACCACAAAAATGTGATTCACCAGTATAGTGCCTTAAACTTTAGATAATTAAAGAAAAATATTATAGAAATGCAATCTATGAAACTGCTAGTGAATAGAAGTTAGTTTTCTATATGAAAGAAAAAAATTAAAAGATGCCGTGTATTGGTAGGTGTTGCTTTTTACATTTATCTGAATATCATCGTTCTCTTCTTAGGCATGTAAAGCAGCAAAATGTTCAACAAGCATACTTATTTCCATTAGTATAAAACTTAATCCTTCGAAATTGTAAAAATAGTGGGATTTCCCATTAGGACTAGAAAAAAAAATTAATTCTTTAGAATTCATAAAATCATATTTTCACATATTCTAATGAAAATATGAAAATGAAAAAAATGATCTATGAAATATTTTCATACTTCATTTTTTCCTTCCCATTAGGTTGAAAAAATTATTTCGATAGAAATCATAAAATCATATTTTCATATTTCCTTTTTTCCTACCCATTAGGTCAAGAAGAATTAATTTTTTCGAAATTATGAAATCATATTTTCATATTTTCTAATCAAAATATGGAAATGAAAAAAATTAAATATGAAAATCGTATTTTCATATTTTATTTTCTCCTTCCCATTAAAGTAATTCCTAAGGTCAAAAATAATTAAATCTTTCGAAGTAATAAAATCATATTTTTTTGTTGATTTCATACGATAAAAGTAATTATTCTAATGCTTATATAATTTGTATTAATGAATAATAATTTTTCATTACTCTTTTAAAGAGAACAGAAATATGAGGTAGAGTACCAAGAAGTGTTTGCAGCTCATGAGGTAAGTATCATGTACAGCATATTGTATTTTACCAGCCAGATCAAGGTTACTAAACAGATAAGATATAACATATTTTTAAACAAATTATTAGGTAATTAAATAAAAATAAGAGTAGCACAATCCTATCTGTCGGCTAAGCTTGGCCCATGGTAGCCCGACTTATCGCCTTCACTGCAAGACTTGACACTTTAATGCGCTATATTTTAACAAATAACACACTGAAACCTCCAGGAAGGACCACGTCTGTTTACGATCACTTTTGGGGGGCATGGAGTTTCTTCCATGTTGAAGAAAACCTTTAGAAGAGATCATCAAAACCTCTCTCAACGACCATGCGAGCTTTTGCACCAAATGAGGAAAAGGTCAAATATGGAAACACGAAAAAATATCAAAACAAAAAATATTAACTGAACAAATAAGTAATTTCAAATGTTTTCAAAATATTTGTGGCTCTTATTTAGTGAGGGTTTTTTTTTAGGCATTCTCTGAAAAGGTTCGACAAAAGTCAGAGTCCACTAAATATGATGCTATCGCAATGATTTATTTTTAGAATTGATAGTTAAATAAGAAAAAAAGTTATTTTAGAAAAAACCAAGCCGCTTCTCATTTTTTAAAGCTGACTAATTTTTATGATATAAAATTAAATTTAAAAAAATATATAGCATAATTTTTTACTTATTTAAAATAGCTTTATCATTCATAATAGTTGGTAAATTTGTTTTTTACACATAATTAAATCAGAAGGGATCATTTTTATTGACACTGAATTTTATTCATCGATCCGATTTTCATGACGCCAACACAAGTGACATTTGCATGCCAAGAAAATGACAGTGACTAATATTAAAATCGTTCATGTACTTTTAAAAACATTTTGAACTCAATGGAGATAACCCAACCTCCATTGACGACCATTTCACAGTGGATCAGAGAGTGGTCACTCCCGAGAGGTTTCACTATTATACTTCAAGTAGAGATATACTGGAACCTCAACTTTAATTCATAACGTTGAGTAAAGAGGTCGTTTAAATATTACGTAAGCATGATTTTTGCAGTTTTGGATCCCTACCTTTTTTATCAGCGAAAAAAAAAAGACAAATTACAACCCCATACCTACGTAAAAAATTCACATTGACCCTTTATCATTTTTTTTTCTCCTTTAATTTTGACTGAAGCAATGGTAAACTAATTTATAGATAAAAATCAAGTAAAAAAGTGTAACTTTGCTCAAAACAAAATTTAAGCATTTAGTTCAATTTGTAAAATCTTGAGTAGAATATTATATAAAAAGCTTTTGTGTTTTTCATCTGCGATCAAAAGTTTTAAATCAGGAACAAAAATGAAATTACGAATTTCTGCAAACTCTGAAGACTTTCAAGAAAGAAAAAAAATTTCTAAAATTTTCTTCCCCCCAAATTAAATTTTTTCTTTTAAATCTAACCATTTTTTAAACGTAAATTTTTATTTTAAATTTTTTTTTTCGCATTTGAAAAAAAATTAAAAGTAAAAATATTTTATTGTGTATCTTAAGCATTTTTTAACATTTGATAGATTAAACAAAACAAAAATTAATTACATAGGCCATTTCCCGTTTAAAAGAAAAAAAAGTAACTTAATTTGCAAATGTTATTTAAGACAGGATTTAGGTCTGGTATAAGGATCAGGGGCTGATTAAAAAATAGTGCGAATTTTTCGAATTAGCCAAGTGTAGGCAGCATTGTCTTTAATTATTTCGCAAAATATTGCTCATACTCCTGTTTCTCATCATGTCAGCAAAAATAAACAAATCAGAAAATTCTACCCACTCCCTTTGATTGTGCGTGCTTACTCAATATCAGAGCTCAAGTTTTGAGGAAAGTTGAAGGATCTAATTCGGAGATTGAATCCCTTTTCCGAAACGTTCGAAAAAAAGGTTTTGTATCCGTACGGAATTTATACAAAAGTTAACCCATCTCTGAGAAGATAGTGCAACGTGAAGGCAGGCGTTATCTTGTTGTAAAATCCAATTTGGGTCACCAACTCTTACTGCAACCGAAAATGAATATGTTTTAAGCGTTTTTGGTGGTCGATAACTTTGTTACTGGCTGTGAGAAAAATCAGGATAAGTTAATCAACGAATTTATATATTTGAAAAAGATATCCTCTCGTTTCTTCATCTTCTGTTTCTTTCTTATTAAAGTTTTACAAGCAATTTGTTATGTAAAAAAAAGTGAAATAGTAGCCCCCTTACAAAAAAATAAAGTGCTTTTGAGATTGTTTTGAGGCTGACACATGTAAAAAAATACACCTGAGGTAGAAAATAAGGTTATGTTTCGTACCGAAATAAGTCATTATGTTTGAGTAATTATGTTTAGGCCCTATAGCCTCACTAATAAACCTCAATTTCAACCTCAGTCATACCTCAAAAAATCAGCCCCATATATAACTATTTGCTTGAAATGTAGAAAAAATAAACACGTATACCTCAAAAATAATCTCTCTAAACTGGTTGGTCTAAAAGTAGATTTTCATCCTTTCTAAAAACAACCTCAAGTGTGAATAAAACAACTTCATGCACCTTGATTATGCACCGAGGAAGGTAGCTCTTTTAAGGTTGTTTTTCAACATCAAATCAACCTCAAAAACACCTTAAATTTTTGTAAGGATTATGTTGAAAGATATCTTTGAGGCAAAGAAAAGAAATAGAAAGGAGAAGAACTTGGATGAACCATGAGGCTTCTGTTAGTAGGTCATGAGGAAAGAGATTAATTTCTTCAATGCACAGCAAGGTGGAGGCTCATTAATGGTGTGGGCAAGTTTTGATTAGGTATTCAGCTTTAGTGTGCTTTTCACCCAAGCCATATCAAAGCTGCCGATTATTAAAAGATGATGGAATTAAATTTATTGACATTTGCAGAGAGGATTGATGGTCCAAGTTGGATTTTTCAACAGGAAACTCCTGCATTCACGTTGCAAAATCTTTTTTGATGCTAGATAAATTAGCTAAATTTAAATAAATATAAATTATAACAGAATTTCAAATCTAATCAGTCGTCGATTGAAAGCTTTTTTTATGACTGGGGATACTGCCATCGTGTGCACGCCACTAGTAACCGTATGGTGAGTTCATATTGGCGGAACAACTGTCCGCCGAATTGTACTTCGTTTATATCTGAAAGTTATTCTTTCGTTTATTTTAGGAATCGCTAAATGCTGAGTTTCTGCCCGAATTTCATTCTTCAGTTATTCATTTAGTTTAGATGATATTTTAGAGTTCTGAAAAGCAGTGAGTTTGAGATAGATATCTTATATTCTCCGGGACAGATTTGCCATAGGATACCTGTGGGTGACGTAGTGTGGATATATCGATTCCGATTGGTTGTGAAAACGTGATATTTGTTTACGTTAGCAACTGCTCTCTCCATTCCATTTCGAGTAACCCAAACCCGTCAAGTATCAATTCCCTTAAGTGACAGATTCTATATTCTTTCACGAAAACTCTTTCACGGAGATTTTATTTCTTGCACTATATATTTCTTACTTAATACAAAGACAAACACAAAGCCACGTAGGACATAAGCAAATAAATTATGCATCTAAGTTGCACAAAGCAGAAATATACAACGGTTACAATAAAACACATAGACAAATATTAAATCTAAGTTAAGTAAAAGACGTCGACGGGAAAGAATTATATTTTAACAAATTCGATGTGAGTTACGGAGCTGCATTTAATTAACTTCACTTTAATTAACATTCTAACTTATATGGAGATACTTAGCTCAATTTAAACAAGCCATTTTGCTTAGAAAGAATCAGCTGGCATTGACGTCATAGGTCATATGTTTGGGTATCCTTGATCTTCTTCTGGCACCCAATTAAAGTTACAATTAAAATTTGCAATAAAAATGCCATGAATTCAGAGAGATAACTTTGAGTTGCAAACAACTGACCACCAATTTTTATCTTATTTTATTATCATTTATCCAACTGAACACTTTTGGAGGCTAGTACTTAATAAGTTACATTCTGTTAATAAACAAAAGAGTTTCACAAATTTAAATTATTTCATTGAATTTTTTACGATCTTTAATCTAATTGGACAAATTGTACATTATATGGTTTTAGGACTTATATGTTTCTAATTCTTAATTCTTTTAGTGTCAAGAAAAGGTACTAATAAATAAAACAAAATGTTACAATTATCCTGATGGTACTGCTGAGTATTGCAAGTAAGTATTTTTTAATTAACAATCACATTACACAACAAAACTGAAATTTATATCGAATATCCGATCGAAGTGAAAATCGATCGATCAACGATGTCTAATTTTGATGGACAATGTTTAATGCAACAGTCACTCGCTACCTGATTTACTTCAATTGTGTTAAAAGTCATTCAATTTTAAAAATGCTTTCTCTGTAACATCACAAAAATGCGGTAAAGTAAATATAAAGCGCAATGACCGCAAAAGAAGACACTGTACGCTACGACCTATGATCACAAACTTGACCTACATACATGGGAGTAAATACTAGTATTCAAATACTAATACGCCATGATCATAAACTACAATTTTGGCAAAGCATCATCCGAGCTTTCAGAGTTGTATTAGTGAATAGTTAAAATGTTTTAACCGTGTGGCTTTGCTTCTCTATAAATCATGTTTTGTAGTATTATTCCTGAAATTATTATTTTATGAAATTTTCTTTTATTAATGTAACTGCATTTCTTCGTCGAAATTAGTTCATTCTATTGATAACTAATTGTGATTTAATGGGCTATAGAGTAGCACATCTCATGCCACTACATTGAAATTTATTCTAGTAAGGATTGTTCTTTCACTACTTTCAGCTCATCTGCTTGAAGGGGAAGTCAAATGAACAAGCTTTACAAAGTGACAATAAAATTTATTTTATTCAAACAAAAAAGTGTTAATACATTTATATCTCTGGCAGAAGCACAATCCAATCAAATCTTGTAGAAATAGGCATTATATTTTATTTTCTAACCGGCAATATATTTTTGTGTTTACATCTATCATCGTTCAAATCCGTAGCCTTGTCATTTTGAACCCAACGCAAAAGACAAGGAAATCCTGGATCAAGCATTAGAAAAAATTAGATTCCATGAAGGACTTTTCGATGGAACTTAATTTGCTTTTGCGTTACATGGTGAGGAAAACCATGAAAAACTTTTTTTTCTCTAAACGAGCGTGCAACACGGAAGCAGTAAAATGCTCTTTACTTGTAATCAAATATTAAATAAATATGTAACAGACAGCTTCGAAAAGTTACGAGATCATAGAAACTACTCTGGTAAGATAATTTGATGAAGGAAATTATGAAACCACAACTGTTATCAGCGAGACTGTTATGGTAACAGTACAGCATCGGTTTTAAATTTTTCAAGAAGATATGATAACGTAGAACAAAATCGAAAAAAAAAATAGAACATAATTTAGGTTAAGAATACTGTAGGTGATATATATCTCTTGTCTTTTTCAGGAAAAAAGAAATTAAAATAGATATTATGCTCACAAGGTTTCGGTTGAGAAAGCAGATCTATGAGTTAAATATAAAGTAGGTCTCACGTTATAAAATTTTTCTCAATTTAATTTGTTTTAAAATAAATTATTAACGCATCGAATTTAAAAATTAAAAATAAAAGAACATTGAAAATTTGTCATAACTTTTTCAATTTGAGACATAAATCATTCTATAAGTAATAATTGTCTCGGTGCATTGTCGTATTCGAAGTAAATAATGGTCTCGAGAGCATTATTAGATTGTGAGATAAACTATCATTTTTGTGACATTGGCTGTGAATGACCGAAATCGGTGGTTGTTGACTTCCACCGGTGAATGTTGACAATCACATAGTCGCTTCGGTAAATGCCTGAAACTAGGTCTAGTTAAGTGTCACTGCCAGGTATACATTTGCCGGGTATGCCCTACATCACTGTTTTTTTAAGATCAAGTGCCACTTCTCAGTATGCATTTAGCCGGTACTCCGAATACTGATGTTTTTCCTCATCTATCTTCAGTAGATATTCCAATATCGAATGGATATAACAATATCAACGAATAAACTAATATCAAATCGGATATAACAAATATTTTAGACATTCACCAAAGCGATTACGTGATTGCTGACATTCACCGGTGAAAGTCGATATTTTTTTGATTTCGGTGACTCACGGCAACAACTCCATTTAATAAACTATTTTTCGCATGAAACCGTGATGCATTGTTTTCTCTGGGAAGGAAGCTTTCAGTCTAGTTTGCTTTTTAATGATTGTGTTTCATTTTATCTAAATTTCTATATGACAATCAAGGAATGAAATGTTTAGAGCACATATCCTCCTAAATGTGCTTCGATGATGTTTCGTTTTTAAAATATACCCAGACTTAACTTAAAGAAGGTCATTGTGAAGTAATATTTATCTGCGAATGTTTTTGAAGTAAGTTTAGTACTTCTTCTATTAAGAGGACTAAAAACGTAAGTTAAAGACTGTTGTTACGAAACACATTGTACAATACTAGTGATTATGTTTTATGTTATTTTTTCATTTATTCGTAATTAATTTTCTTTTTGAGCAGATTGTTGAGCTGTCTGGATACATTGCAGGATGTCTTGGAATGTGGCTTGGCTTAATGATTTTATTCTTTTGTTGAATACATCATTCTTGGAAGATTTCAAGGCCTCATCATCACAGGAGGGCTGTTTTTGAAGTGAGGGCCGTTTTGTTGTGTACAATTACAGGTGACGCGTGCGGAGCAACGAGTGCTTGCGTCGTGTCTCGGCATTCTTCGGGAACAACATTGTGCACGGTTGCAGCTGTGTTTGTGCGGTCAGTCCTGAGTCTTTAAAATGCTTAAATTTAGCAAATCGCCCGCAGCGTATGAGGTACAGTCAGAGACGTATTTTTAGTCGGCAAAAAAACCTGTCTGCTGCAAACATTCACCGGCAGATGTGTGAAGTTTACAATGCTTCCTGCTGTCATGATGACTGGAAATTTTGCTACTCCTTGACATCGACTCTCTCCACAGCTCGAACCCGAGCTTTATTGGACTCTTTTGGCTGGGAAGGTTTGGACCACCCCTCCATACAGCCCAGTTCTTGCACTGAGGGATTTTCATCTTTTCCGATGTTTCAAACACCATTTTAGCGGCAACCAGTGCAACAATAACGAAGACGTGAAAACGCTCGTGACCTCTTGGTTATCAGAGTACGCGGCAAGTTACAATGAAGAAGGTATTCTAAATCTAGTTGTCAGGTATGATAAGTGTTTAAGCAAACTTGTCAACTATCTTGTAACCGTCGTCGAACAGCCGACCCCATTTTTGTGCTTACAGCTGTTAATGTTCAACTCCGTAGCCTTGTGGTTTTGAACCCAATCCAAAAGACAAAGGAACTCCTGGATTAGGTATTGGGAGAAATTTGCCTTCGTGGAGGACTTTTTGATGGAACCAACCCATATTTGCGTAACATGGAAAGGAAGACCACTAGAACTACCCATGATTAGACGGACGGCAAGAAGACTTTAACCCATGACCCGTCAACCACTGAGGATATTTTACGTCAGCACTGTAGTCGATGCGAGCCGGGTGCGGAATTCGTATAGTCCAGCCATATCTGGAATTCGAACCCGGTTCACCTCATTGGAAAGCGAATGCTCTATCCCCTGAGCCATCGCGGCTCTGATTATGATGATTTTTAAAAACTAAAAAAAAGAGAGAGCGAAACATATGTAGATTCAAAAAAGAAATTTGCTCCTTGAAAATTTTGTCTCGTTTGGTTTTTATTTTCAAACGGCCCTTGCTTAAGGAACAGCCCCGTAATTATCTTCTTTGTAATTATCATCATTATAACTTCATTGTATGTAATTCTTTTTTCTTTTTTTTTTAATGACAATCAAATATTTTCAAGGTTGTAAGAAAATCGAGTTTAGGTTGAAAAACTTCATTCTTTGAACGCAAGAAAGATTTCAGATTCAATAAATTTTGCTATATAGGATCAGTCACACAAACACATTACTTAAGCATCATGTTTTTCACGATTTCGGACTCCCCTCAACCCTAATTAACAAAAATAAGCAAATAACAAACCTCATGCTTGTGTAGGAAAATAGCATTGTTTTTACCCACCTTGTTCTTACTGACTGCAATAATCCAATTTTAGGATTAAAATCAAATAAAGGATGTAGCTTAGTAAAAGCAAAATTACTTATCAAATAATTTTTGAGTAGAATATTCTTTAGGAATTTTTTACTGCTTTTCTTCCGGGGTTAGAGCTCTTTCCCCCCTGAATTTCTTAGAAGAAATGTTTTCTCAACTTCCTTTTTCACCAAACTTAACTTTCATTTTAAATTTAAAGTTTTTCCAAGCATAATTTTTGATAGAATTCTTCTTTTTTTAAGTTTTGAACGAAAGTTTGCGAATAAGCATCATTATATTATTATTTTTTTAATGCCTTACGCAAACATTGCTGATACTCCTCCTTACCTTTATTATACCCCCCTCCCGTCCCCGTTAGATGTTTAAGTATTATTTTAAATTCTCTTAAAAATTGAATTTTTTCACTTTCTAAGTGTAGTGTATCTACCATTACAATTACAATTCCCTTGTGTATAAGACATGTTTAACTCGATTCCACGTTGGGGTATCTTTTCATAGATGAAAGTTGACATTGTCAATAACTACTAGCCCCACATTGGAGATCTTCGGACGTTATGTGAACACGCCTACCTTGGTAGAAACGCCCACTGCGATTTGAACACGCCTACTTCAGTGGATGGTTCACATTGAACAGCTGACTTGCTATTTGTGACTGCGACATTGTCCTCCTCACGCTGTTGCTTCTCAGTCTCTATCACACACAACGTACAACGTATACGTTCGACTGCTAAAGGCAACACAGGATCGACCACGACAATGAACTTAATGCAACTCTTACGATCAGCACTCAAAAAGTATGGTGATCTTAATGCTACTCTCCTGTCTTCTCACTAGGCAGCAATGAATCAATTAATGGTATCCTATTCACCTAATTCTATCACAGATAAAATTCTGGTGGGGGAGTACTGTAGTGTATATATATCTGCTGTTACAAAAAATACAATTCTAAATCCCTTGTGTATAAGACATGTTTAACTCTATTCTATGTTGGGGTACCTTTTCATAGATGAAAATTGACATTGTTGATAACTACTAGCCCCACACTAAGATTTATTCTTTTAGAAAGTCCACAGGCATTTTAAGGTATGCTTTAACGATCATAAATTCCTTAAAGTTTTTATAAATCTGAGAGAGGATGAATTTATGGCTTGAGAAATTGAACTTAATGCTTAAAAATAAGCTAACACGCTTTTTTTAAAAAAATTTGCCGGAATTCAAAATTTTATCATAACTCAACTCTGAAAAATGATAACTGTCAGTTATCTCCCTTTTCTATAGATAAAACGTATCATGTATGTCAATTTACTAAGAAAATAAATAGGAAGCAAAATTGTATGAACTATTATATTGTTGCTGTGTATTGCATTTTTTCAAATGTTTTGCTTTGCTATAAGCTACTGTATACGAGCTGTACTTACAATTAACTTTAGCAATTTCATTACATTTTCTAATCATAAAAAGGATTTAGATTTCTTTATTGACTTTGTATATTACAGCTTAAACTATTTGCTTCTTCATATTTAACAAATACTGGACATATACCATTCAAACACGTGTTTCATTTCTTTCCTGTAACAGTGTCTGTAATTTGTGCTCTAGGGGGCGCATTGTTTCACAAGTTTCTCTCATGCTGTACTTGCCCGAACAAAAAAGTAATGTGTTTTTGAAGTTGTTTTGAGGATGTCAGATGTAAAAAAAAAAAAAACACCTGGGGTAAAAAATGAGTTTTTTGCACCAAAAATTACCTCATTAATAAACTTCAAATTGAATTTCATTTACGCCTCATAAAATCATAATTTCGATTGAGATAGGGTGCAATTATATACACCTCAAATATACTTATTCACTTAAAGTGAAGATAAAATAACCTGTACACCTCAAAAACAATCTCTCTAAGCTGGTTGCTCTAGAATAGATTTCCATCAACCTCAAGTGTGAATAAAACAACTTTATACACCTTGAGAGGTTGATCTTTTAAGGTTATTTTTGAAGTCAACTTTAAATAAACCTTAAATTAACCTTTGCACCTCAAAACAACCTCAAAAACACTTTAAATTTTGGTAAGGGTCATAGTTCTTCCTAAATTCCCTTCTATAATTTGTGCTTTTAAATATAGCATGGGCTTGTAAGCCTTCCGAACACACACCATTGCTGATTTATGTAATGGAACCGCAGGTGGAAAATTGGCATCTGCTGCAACTTCCGAGATGAGAATGAGAACCAGATTGGCCAAATATGATTACCTGCGAAAAACTGACCAATCATAATCTTGCTTCCATATCCAAAAGAATAGCGTTGTCGCATACTCGATTCTTTCATATGCATTGAGAATGGGCTGCAGGAAATGATTAAAAAAGAACAAAACAGCTGTAATTAAGCGTGATATAAAATGTGTCATCGAATAAAGGATCACAATTAATGTGACCTAATTGTCTCTTTAAAGACAATTTAAAGACCAATTTTTTTGCTTCAACTAAATCTCACAAGTTCTACAGAAGAAGTGAGCAAAAGTGTAACCAGGACTAAATATTTTTATTAAAACTGCCACTTAGACGTAACTAAGCTATAATGTGATTTTTTTTATAAAGAATCTCAGCATCATATTAGGCCTAGCCACGTCTAACTGTTATTTCTAATTACCTCGTTAGGACTCGCCAAACCTAATTTCTTTCCTTTCGTCATATTATTCGTAACCATGGTAGTAAAATTTTCTTGACCAACCTACAACACTATTATCAAAGGTTAAAATTTGCCAAACGCAAACAAGTGGAGACTAATATTGTAAAAACTAGGCTTACCGAAACTTGTAGCAAATTTTGAGTTAGAAAACACAGTGATCACCACTAATAAAATTATTTGATTAGGAAATCATTTGCTTTTTGAAATCGAAACTACAGAAATAGAATGACTCAAAACACATTAAAACCTATTCTTTACCGAAATCGCTCCTACTGTTTAAAAAAAATCTATCATTTTGATAGGCTTGTTTTCTAAAGTAATCGAGGGAGGTAAACGTATTCTGTAATATAGTTTCATTTAGTATTTCTGTATTGTTAACAAAGTAAATAATGCGTGGAATGACTTTATAAAACCATTTGTTTGTTTATGTCATAACTATAACATTAAGCACAACATTTAATTATAAAACTTAACAACATCTTTAGTAAGGATAAAAATTACGATCAATCATTACACTTCATTTAATTTAATTGCATGGTGTTGCCACTATATTAAACATCTCCTCTTTTAACAAAAGGAAAAACATTAATTTGAGTATCAAAACTAAATTAGGTACTATAAAAGAAGACAAGTTAACAATTATGAAAAGATATAAACATAATATTTTGCTTGCATTTGTACAAGTCTTCCGCTTCTTGTCAAACTTCTTATGTTGGATCTTAAATTATACAGCTTCATAACAATACAAAAAATTCATAACAACACAGAAACAATTCAGTAAATTTATATCACCAAATTATTCTATTACCAACTAAATCGTCCAATTGATTATTCTAAAAACAAAAAACGAAGCATAGTAATAATAGAAAATAGAAAATCTAATATTGTATAGCATCATAATTCATAACCAATGCAAATTAATATTACGGTGAATGCTAGATAATATTAGTTTGTATAGAATAAAATGTTACATAATGCTGTAAAGACAGCAACCTTTTGTATCCTTCTCATATTCAAAAGTCATGTAAGTTAACTTTAGATTTTTCTGATGTAACTAATGTGGCGTGCTATTTAGGATGTGTCAGGGCCTGACAGCCTGGTTGGTAGGGCGTTGGATCAATGTTCAGGATCTCCGCCGGCCAAAAATGTTTTAGTAAATAGCGACTGGTGCACGATAAATCTGTCAAGTCACAAATTCCTCCATGCTCCCATAACAAATTATGCCTCTGGGTTGCTGAATTGAAGGTTGACAGTTCTCTTGTTCGGGGCAAAATTACGATCTGATGATTGGATGCATAAATCTGTCCACTCTATAAACGGGCTGTGACGTGTATGTAGCTGATTCGCATTCTTGAACATAGGTGTTGCTACTGAAAAACAAGAAATTCTCCCTCTGCTTAAATTCGCTTGTTTTCACCAAGCAGACTTCCTGATATTGGCAAGTGACATTAGAAACAACAACTACACTTAGGACGTATGATTTATGTCTGAGTATTTATTGTGTTTGTTTAGTAATATACCCATAATGATTCATGTAAACATTATGTAATCATTTAACTAACATGATATTAAATAACTAATTTAACTATTATTAAATACTTTTCAACTAGTTTTTAATAGCATTTTAACTTGTTACTATTCCATCGCTCAATATTTGGACAATTTGCCGCATGTATAATAATTTCAAATAATGGTATACATTTTTCTTGAATTGAAACCTACTTGTTGTTCGAATCATCGAATTCCCCCTTTTTAAATCTTTAACTAAACTTTAAAAATTAACTAAATTTTCTTTTAAAAAATATCTGACTTATAAAACAAATTTATCCACTCCCCAATTTTAACTTATGACAAACATAATAAGCCTACTTTTCCAAAAAAATGCAAAAAAAAATTCTCATAGCTATTTAATAACTTAGTTTTTAAAATTAAATTGTTCTTCGATGGCAACGAATAAAATAATTTTTACGGAACTAAATTCTATTAAACAAAAACTCATATTCAAATTTTTTAAAAAACAGGCATACTTTAGTTAAAATGACGATAAACAGATAGCAGCACCAGTTCCGAGTGACAACAGCAAATAAAATAACTTTTTAAACACATAAATTAGCAGTCCAAACAATACGTTTCTCGTTAAGTAGGTAATATTAAATGAGATACAAAAATTTTTATTAAATAAGCTACACTTAATTTTTACCTCAAACAAATATAATGGCTTTACATTTTAACGAAGTACTTTTAATTCTATTCTAAATGAATTTCCTCTCGAATATTTCGTTTTGTGCTGCCATCTGTAAGACAATGTACGAATTAAGTACTTTCATAAAAAATAGTTTCTCGTAAAAAAAAAAAAAAAATCTTTCGCCCTCTTTTAGCTTTTTTCAAATTTTTAATTTACGATAATTTTCTTCTTTAAAAAAAATCTGGATTTTTTTTAAATTTATATTCTTTTACTCAAAAGTCCCTTAAAAATTTATATTTTTTTTATATGTGATAATATTATTTCAAAAAATAAAAATAATAGCAATGATTTTTATGAATGACTTGAATATGAAATACACGATAAACAATGAGGTTTCCTTCAGTTTTCGAATTGAATTGTTTAAAAACGAAAATTTTTTAAAAATAAATTTTCCTCCGACTGTTCAATCTATTTAAACAAAATTGCATGTGTTCATGACGGTTATTGTTTTGTAATTCCTGCTTGAAATTCACTGCCGCAACTCACAACGAAATAAATTACATTCTTAATGAAAATAATTTCTCCTTCTACCTCAATCGCTGGAGAATCGCTACCTCAATCGCTTTTTTTTTTTTTTTAAATTTTTCGATTTTTTTAAAAAAATTACATGGTAATCTTTGTTTGCACTAGGCTGTGTTCTATGGTAAGTCTTCCTCCTCTTGATGCTTTATGTCATCACAACATAATATTTTTAAAAATTATTTCCTTTTTATTATATTGTAAGGCCTTCAAAATTCCCCCGTCATTTCAATAGTTTTTAATCCCTTCTACTTCGATTCTGATTCACCAAATGGGAACATAATGTTGTTGTCATTTTCGACAAATAATCTAAAGAATATATTTTAAGAGCACTGCTCTTTAAATATATCTTTAAACTGCAAATGTTAAATCAGAGAAAAAAACAAAAATCTGCTTTATTTTTCTGATTTAATTTTCAAGCAAATATGCTTTCAAAAAAATTATTTTTTTAACATATTTATTTTCCTTCTTGAAATGAAAAACGCTTGTGGTCTAATATATTAATATTAAAAAAACTTACTCCAATTCTGCATTACCTGGGCTCATAAAAATTTGAAATAATTTTGAACAAGATAGTGATTTTGATAATATTCTCATTGGTGGAAAAATGTCTCCAAGTTGGCTATTTTTGAAAAAAGTTTAATCACTTCTAAAATATTTACTTAAACCCAGATAATTCTTCTTAGCAAGATGATGTATATAGTTCAAAATAATGGTTTTGGTTAAAGTGTAAGGCACTTAAACTGTGGTATTTTGTACTTCACTTGGCGAAAAACAGCTGTTTTTGAAAGCAGCTGTTGAGCCTGTTTTTTGAAAACTTAATGCTTTTTTTGGTAATAATGGTTTTACTATTTTTCATTGCAAAGTATTTTTGTTAGTTTTTTTTCATAACAGCGAAATTGCAAACGTTGTTCATAATTAGATATAATCATTATTATAGAATTAATTAGATTAAATCGAGGCCTTTATACGTATTCCTAAAATGGGGCAAAGGGGTGGTATGGAAAAAAGCCACAGTTTCGTGGAAATAAAAAGTGCTTTATTTATTTATTTATTTATTTATTTATTTATTTATTTATTTATTTATTTATTGAATTTAAGAGTTATTCCATTGTTGAACTATCTGGGTAAATTGAGAATTTTATGTCGATTTCAATAGAATTCCTGTAAGTGAAAAAAATCTCTCTAAATTGACGATTTGTAAAAAAAGTTTAATAACTTTTAAACCATTTAAGTTATTTGTTCCATTGTCCTTAGTCAAGACGATACAGATAGTTTAAAGTTACAGGTTTATCTTCGATAAAACTGATGAAATGTTTTCTCTGTTGGAAATTTGAGTTTGATTAAAAACTTGATTGACTTCAATAAATATGAAGATTGAAGTTAAAGTCGACATATTAAAGCCCTCAAAAAAAGGGTGCCAAATATCAAGACTTGTCAGGCGTGAATGAGAGGAAACAAAAATGATATGAAACATAAAATGTTAAGTTTTCTACGAAAAATATGAAGCAGAGGTGAAAAAAAGGAAGGAAAAAAAACGGTGGTAGTCGAAAGTGAAATAGAGAAACTAGAAAAACCACTGAGGTCGAAAGAGGCATACCAGGGCAAAATGCATTTCCACGCGCTATGGAGAGGAAATGAAAAACTCATATCGTTAGCAAAGAAATCTGTATTTATATGAATGAAACAAGATTCCTGGGTATCAAAATGACATCCCGACACAGGAATGGAAATAATTTTGGCGTTGTCGAAATTGAATTTAAGCCCATGATTCCAACAACGTGCTATAGTGTGTGCCAGGTTTCTATTACTTATCTATTAAAGATACAGTAAAAAATTTTATGTATTAAGAAATATTTATTTATTTATCACAGTTTGATATATTATTCTTTATTATTCGGTAACTATCCTTGCGAATTCAAATATTTATAATTTTTTCCTTCTACAAATGTCTCAGAGAAAGTATTTGAGTGGTGGGATATATATATATATATATATATATATATATATATATATATATATATATATATATATATATATATATATCCCACCCAAAGAAAAAGCAGAACAAAACGCAAAACGAAATCTATAAAGCAAGTAGCGAATTCAAAAGAACTTACATGTACAGAAAAATATTTAAGAATGATTCAAAATATTTTCATAACAAGATTGCCAAATAACAAAGTATGAAAACAGAAGGGCAAATGGATATAAAAGCGTAAATAGAGGAGTTTTGTTTTATAGCGCGTTCTTACTGCAGTACTTAAGCTCGTTTGATAAGTTAGTTACCAAAGATGGGTTCGAAATTGGATGTGCGCAAGATAACAATACTTGCTGGATAATTTTAAGAAGTTTATAATTAATAAGGTTGATATTTAATTATACAACTTTAATGATTTTAGAAAATTAACATTTATAAAAAAAGATAGATTGAGAGAAACATGATTTGCCCATTTTGCATGTTTAGCTGCTGATTTGACCGAGTTGGATTTACATATAGTAAAAATATAGATTAACAAAGATGTTTTTAGTAATTTTATTAATAATAACATTCAATTAACTCAATTATTTTGTATAGAATTTAATTACTTTAGTGTGGTGTCCATTGTTTTTTTAAACAAATTTTGGGAGAGTTTGTCTACTGTCTATTAAGAGTTTGTACATTACTACACAATCTTTCAATTCTATTCATTTGATTAAAATTGGTATTGAAATGAATGTTTTCAGAATCATTAGAATTCCAAGTATTTAATTTATTTGTATTAAAATCAAAATCATTTCTTTTATAGTATATATCGTACAAGGAAGCAAATATTTTCTTCTTTTTTAATACTCAAATCCAAAAAATTAAAATTAATATTATCATCATGATTACGAAGCAAGATTAATTATACAGAGTAAATAATATTTAATAAAATTGTATAATCTTGAAAATTAAAGACAATTAAATCCTCAATTGATTTAAAAACAAATTTAATATTAAGAGTATAATTTTTTTCCTAATAGTGCAAAAGTACGTTAGCTAAGAGAGTGGAAAAATTAAATCCTTGTAGTATTCCATCAATTTCAGTAAAAATATCTTTTCCATTGTAGAGATGATTATCAAAAAGACAAAAATTAATTAGAGTTACCCAATAATCTAAATTGCAATTTGGAATATTTTTAAAATCATATTAATAACTCAAAAGGACATGTTTTAGCTTAGAAAAGGGAATAATATTGAAAAGATCCTGGAAATCAAAGGTCGCAGTAGAATAAATTTTATTTTAGTTAATAAATTCTAAAATCAGTTGATTATTAGTGATAATCCAAGAAAAACCTTCTTTAATAATATTTTTAACAATTTTATTAAAGTAGTTAGAGAAAATGTTGCCAGGTTCAGTTAGCTAAATATTAAACCCACATGTCATAGTTCTAAATTTTATAGAAATTTTGGACTGATAATTATGTAAAAAAATTATAAATTGCAAATTTTAATTTTTATCTTCTTATATAAGGCTAAAAAATTTTAATGATAATATTATTATTTAAATTATTAATTTTACAATTTTTACTATTATTTAACTACGTATTTAAAAGTTCAACATAAAATGTTTTTCAGAAGTTTACATAATTATTGTTAGTTTTGTCTATGGGAGTAATTGCAAAATTTTTTTGCAGTTGCTTAATTGATAGAACAATTTAAGAAAAATTTGTTGAATTGTAACTGTTGTTTAAATTTTCCTTATTATTGAAAGCAAAGTTTTTAAAGTAATAATAAACAGCCCATTTCCATTCTGTTAACATACCTAAAGGAAAAGAGAATGTATTTGATATCTTTAAACAAAATATTAATTATATTACAATATATAATTTATTAAGTGATGTATGGTAAATGGGCCTAAAATTTGTGCTTTTTCCCATTAAACTCCTAAGTTTTAAGTTTTCTTTAACATTCAAATTATCAGTAATAATATGTTTAATATGTGTATCAACAAAATTAAAATATTTCTCTTCGTCACAGTGACATTCATAATCGGATATATTAATTTTACCTAAATTTTTAGTAATATAATTATAATGAAATATAGTTTTACCGAGAGATTTATTGAAGTTATACTTCTTATGCGACTTCCAATAAGGTTGCGTTAAACGTTTAACGCTACATTTTTATTGGCCGGGAAATCACGTGGTAGGATCCAGTTTTCCCTCATTCATTTCCATATTGTTTTGGTTCTCACTAGCATAAAAATAATAAAAGTGTTGCTTTTCTATAAATATTTTTTTAGTTTGTTTTGATACACATATAATTTTATAGGGTAGTATTTTTTATTTTCAAATTTAGTGGATAACAATTGTAAAAAATGAGTGAAAACAATCCCACGGAAAATGCGACGGATTTAAGGTTATGTCAAGGTACGTCTCTTGTGAATATCAATTGATTGTTAGGTTTTCTCTTCTGAAATTACATTATGACGCATTCACATACATTATTAATGCAAATACATTTTCCATGGCGAGACGATGAGACAACCACAAGCACTTCCACTGGTTCAAGAGGTCCACGAGGGAAAAATGCATAATATTACCGTGATTACAGAGCACGGAATCGAGCGGAGCAGGAAAAAGAGTCGTTAAATAGAACTAGTGATCCTTCTACGACTGCTGATTCTTCTACAATTAAAGTCGCAGGTTACGAAGTTTAACTTCTTCCGAGCGGAGGTACTCCACGCCTTTTTATTATGTTAAAATCTTTCAACGTAAACAAATTTTTTAAATTTTCAAAAATATTATGAAATTTGATCTTATCAAAAATAGGGTTTTGAAAATAAATAACAAAATAAAAATTATCTAAATTTTTCTTTTTATTTGGTGAAATTTTACTCATTTCAGTTTTTACAAGATAGAAACAAAGAATTTTGAAGTGTAAATTAAGAAAAGAAATGTTATTAATAAGATCTTGAAGTTTATATACATCATTATCATTAAGGGAGAAAACAAAACCTTTCATTGGTTTCATATGATAACGCTTATTAAAATCTTTTTACATATTAGAAACGAAATTTATATTTAATTTGTCACTATTAAAATAGTTTTTATTGCTTCTTGATCCCCGTTTAACTTTTTTTCACACTTATCTTTAATACGAAAAAGTGAATAACTTGATGAGTTATTAAAGTTAATCTGTGTATGTTGGAAGGTACCGTTTAACTCATATGGCAAAATTGTTCAGAATAAAAGCAAGTAGTAATTTTCTTTTTGTAGTCTTAAATCGAAATCTTCTACAATATCTAAAACATTAACTTTAAGATTATGCTCTCCGAAATGATTCAATTCCAGGTTATTGATAATTTTATTACTGTTTATATATGAACGGAGTTGATTAATCACAAGATCCACAGGTTAACATATAAATAAAATTTTTAATTTTACGCACATATTTGAAGTTATCGTTATTATGAATTATATGTTTTTTGTCAATATTAGGGCAAGTTTAACATCACCACAAGACGGTAAAATTCCGGGTATTGAATGCAATTCAGAACATCTTCTGTGCAGCAGAATGTCGATCTGAATTTGGCTCTTCGTACCGGGTGCAGCATGTAAAATAATTAAAATATTTAACATATTTTTTACCAGGTGGTGAATTATTACTGCAGTTCAAATCCATAAAAATTGGCCCATAAAGCAACGTCCCAAACACGTGAAATAAAAACGGAAATGAAAAGAAAACGAAAGTAAGTTAATAGTATATAATATTAAGCTAATACAAAGCTGCATTAAATATGATCACTATAACATAGCACAATAAGGACTAAAAGGATAAAGAGAAAAACGAAGAAAATTAATAAGTTTTATTTTCTGCGCATATGCTGCAAATTTATAGAGCTCATAAAATATATTAAAAATATAGAGAAAACATGGAAAATATTAAAGATTAATAAAAGAAGAAGAAGAAAAATTGTTAAAATAAATAAAATAATTTTGAAAAAACTTAAAATGAAACATTTCTTTAATGCTTCCCAACAAAGGAAATCAAACGAATTTAGGACGGAAGGTACGTTTCTTATTTTTCAGTGGCGCCATCTTTGGCAAAGAATACGATTTCAGCCACAAACACACGTCACAGTCGATTTTAAAGAGGGACTCATTCATACATTCATTCATTTATCCACAGATCGTAATGAATATTCCACAACAGTAATTTTGACCTGAACCAGAGAACGGCCAATCTCCAATTCAGTACCCTAAAGGCATTAATTTATTATGGGAACTTGGAGGACGCTGTGACCCCGACAGATTTAACGTGCACCAATCGCCTTTTAATAAACGAGGTTTCTTCGACCAACGGGATTTGAATTCCCGTTCTCAAGAACACAAGTCCAACGTCCTACCAACCAGGATATCCCGACCTACAACATGCAAATGTAAGTTTACTCTTTAACCCAATGCAGCTGTTCTCAATTTCGGTTAATTTTCTGGTGAAATAGTACTTAATTTAATGATTGAAGGTCAGTTAATTAGTAATAAGGGAAGGTTAGTTAATTCAGTTAAATTCGTAGGTGATGGGCGGCAACTAGTATAGTACCGTAAACCGGGGCGAGTCTACCCATCCAGGGGCGAGTCTACCCATTTTAGTTTTATTTAATTTTCACTATTTTAAATTGCAAATAAAATTTTTTTTACCGACGGAGGACTTAGTTCAGACTCTAAGGAAGATGGAGCTGTATTAGTTTGATCCGTTTTTATTTATTTGTCATCTTTTTAACCGACCTGTTCAAACGTCTTTTGAGAGATTAGTATTGAAAATCAGCAAACTTTTAGTTGGTGCTCCGTAAGTATATTATTATTATTACTATTTTCACTTTGGTTAAGTGATAAACTTATCTAAGACTAAGATTACATTAATTTTATATGAAAAAAAAACAAAAAGAATGTAAGTTTTGCTGTTGTGAACAAAAAGTCAGAATTCGCGGGGCGAGTCTACCCATTCGTATTTAGTTTTAATAAAGCATAATAATATAATTTAGAACTTTGTTTACATTAAAATTAAGTAATTTTAAATGAATTTTATTATATTATTTCAATTCTGCATCGATAAGTTTATCATTAATAAAAAATTTATAGGTTAAATATAAATGTAAATATAAAATATGTTTATTTTCCCAATTTTTTCAATTTTTATATTACAAAATTAATTTTTTTTATTTAATATTATATTTCAACGAGAAAACATTGTAAGAAAAATGACACCTCCCAAAAGAATGGGGAAAGGATTTTTCATGATTCCTAATGTTTGAATTTCGATTTTGTTAATAATCTTTAATTATTATTATTTATTAATTATTTAATTGTAAATTTATATTAATTTTAATTTATTTTTATCAACAATAATCAGAAAAAAATGTTATTTTATAATGTTAATGATTATAAAACAAAACTGTGATCAAAATGTGATAATCGATCAAATACTCAATTTGTGTTATTTTATGAATAAAAAAATGGAATATATAATAAAGTTATGAATTTTACTTCATACATATCCCATGTGGTAACTAAAATAACAATTTAATAGTAAAATTTGATTATTTACAATGTTAACATTCATTTTAGTACAATGGGTAGACTCGCCCCATACGAGAGATTTGTCAGCAGTTCTATAAAAATATACAGTAACAGCGTAACTGTTAATATTTTTTAAAATGGATTTCACAGCTTTAAAGAGGGATAAATAGCGATTCCGAAACACCTATTAAAAGCCTTTTTTCTTTAATATTTACAAAAGTTTGACCACTTGAAAGTTAACAAACTGAAAAAAATGGGTAGACTCGCCCCGGTTTACGGTACTACATTAGTTTTTTGTTGTTTGCATAAACTAAAAATGAAATAAAATAAACGGAATTACAGTTCTCGTTAAAGTGAGAGAAAAAAACTGTACTAATTGTTTAAATGGTCATCAAGAAGACATTACTCCTGCTTTGTTGAATTTAGCTCGTATTTCGAAATTTTGGGCAGTGGTCGACCGTTAGCGTATCTAACTGCGAAACCAATAGCTGCTAGTTCAAATCCCGCTCAGGAAATACTCGTTTCTGTGTGTGTATTGTCGCCTATACTGTTGCATGAATGTGGTACACCTTATGAACGAGTATCTTTAGCAGTGTGCCGGGGGTAATGTTGCTCGCCTCCGTGACTTTGGTCACAACGTGCTCCTCAGGCAACGCAAAATAATCAACACTTCCGACATCTTCGATGGCGATAAACGATAAATTCACTGCCTGTCATTAAAAAAATTAAAATAAATTGTTTCGAATTGAAAAATTTGATGGGAAATATTAATGTCATGTTTCATAAATATAAATCTTTTACATAATCTGTTATTAGATAACAACTGTGCTTTTTAAAAATTATATTATTTATTTTTAACTGCTATTTTTTAAATAATTTTGCAAAAAACGATCGGAATATTAAATGAATAATAAATTATTGATTACATAAAAATGTTATTACAGAATTCATAAATCGTAACTAGTAAAAAAAAAAAGTCCTAACTCTCGGAAACCTTGTAACACTTTCCTGGAACCCTAGGATTCCGCGGAACACCTTTTGGGTACCCCTGCTCTAATAAACCTATCAATGATACATCAACTCTGTTCAAAAAGTGAAATAATTTGAATAACGTGGATTCTTAAATAGATATAAAATAAGAAGGGAATCCACATTAAATGAGAAGAGAAAGGAAATAAAATCAATTCAAAGAGGGAGACTTTTTTTTTTTTTTATTCAGCCTCTTAAATTACATCATCTGAAAGAACTTTCCAAATGACGTTTCATGGTCCAGATATTCTCATCTCTCTGATTGGACGTTTTTACCTTCTGAAGAAGGTGAGTCTCCTCCCTCCCTCCCCCCCCCATCCCCTGATAAGAAGGAGGAAAGGAAGATAAAAATTCTTGATGGGAGAAAAGATTGTGCATCCACCTGGGAAAAGTGATTACTGTGATGTTGTTGCTCCTGTCTCAATTAAGCTTCTTTTCCAGAACTTCTGCACACTTTCCACAACAGAGGAAAATAACTTCTTATATAACGGAATGGGTTCCATTTTTTTTAACAGAGTTTGAGGGTTTATTAGAGCAGCGGTACTTAAATGTGTTCCGGGGAATCCTTGGGTTCCAGGGAAGCGTCACATGGTTTCCGAGAATTAAGACTTTTTTGTTTTGACTAGTTCAGATGCATGAAATCTGTAAGAGCATTTATACATAATCAATGCTCCATTATTTATTTAATATTCAGATAATTTTTTGCGAAATCAATTTTAAGAAATAGCAGTTAAAAACGAATAATATAATTTTCGTAAAAACAAAGCTGTTATCTAATAACTGATTATGTAAAAGATATGCATTTATGAAAAATGGCATTAATATTTCCCATCTAATTTTTCAATTCAAAATTTTTAAAAAAAGTTAATTTGAAAAATTTGCTCGGGCGAAAACTTCGCTATATGGAGGGTAAAGAGTTTTAAAAAAATCGAAAAACTAAACTTCTGATTTGAAACTCTGATTCTGAAATCAAAAATATGAAATTCCGAGATTTTTCGAAAATGACAACATTTGAAAAGAACAAGTGTCTGAAGAAGCGTCGTTATAGAGAGGCAATCGCTTCGTTATAGGGAGAATAGTTTGATTTTATTTAACGTTTCGGAACTGCGATTTGATCCCCATTGGTGGCTTGAAGCCCAGCCAGACCAATGAGTATCAGCTTCTTTGATATGTAAAGGTGCTCTGTGTGCAATGCTGACAGCATTACCAAAATCGCGTCATTGGTCACGAAATTTTGGATCCTTAACCTCCATGACCCCGTGGCTCACAACGGACTGTTGAGGGAATGCTTTATATAACGTTTCGATCTGTCTCTCTCTATATATATCTCACTCTCCATCTGTCTATCTATCTATATATATATATTTATATATATATATATATATATATATATATATATATATATATATATATATATATATATATATATATATATATATATATATATATATATATATATATATATATATATATATATATATATATACTTGTATCACCACCCCTCACACAGAAGCGCAGTTTCAATGTAAGCATTTTAGCTAGACGGAAAAGGGTCGATAGCAGAATTCCATCCCACAAATGCAATTTAATAAGTAAATGTTAAAATGCCAAATATTTTTTAAAGCATATTTTATTCGACTTCGTAAAAAGTTCTTTAAATTTGTTGTTAAAAGGGAAAGGAGATTCAGAAGACGAGAGACACGGTAAAAAATACAAAACTCTTACGCAAAAAAGATCACTAAAGATATCGAGAGTAAAAAAAAATCATACACGGACCCTTTTTCTACCCTTGCCTATTCGAATATTCGACCAGCAGAGGGCAGGAAAAGTTTTCGGAATGTGTCTCTGGATTTGGGCCAGGAATCGTCATGGGAAGGTTCGTCGAACCCTATATATATAAAAAAAAAAGAATCAATGGTGTTACCATAGCAATGAGGAAGGCTACCTATAAGGCTGACGTACCTAGATGCTGATGTTAAGAGTAGGAAGAGGACTTTTAGTGCTCCCTCCTCTCACTCCCCTTTTTATTTCATTCAATGAGAGGAGGATGGGGATCGACCACAAATGAATTCTCACTTCAAAAGATCGATCGCCCATCCATTTGCATCCACCATACCATTGTAAACAGAAGATTCCTAATATCTCAAAATTGTTCTGCATGTTAGTCTGAAAAATGCATGTCCATAGGAAACATTAGACATCTTTATATAAAGCAGATTATTTTATTTCATTTTTATTTTACCATATTTTACCATTGTTGGAATCTTTGTTATTTTACCATCATTGAACAGCAGTCCCAATTTTTCCAGGTTCACGGCTACTAATGTTCAACTCCGTAACCTCGTAATTTTGAACCCAATCAAGACCGCAAGCGAACTCCTGGATCAAGTATTGGGACAAATTTGCCTGCGCGGAGGACTTTTTGATTTAACTAAACTGCATTTGCGTTACATGGAGATGAAAACCACAAAACCTCCCCCGGTTAGCCTGACGGTAAGGGTACTCTAACATATGATCCGTCTACCACTGAGGATATTTTTAAGTCGCTGTGGTTGGCGCAAGCCGGATGCAGCATTTGTATCGGCCATCCATTACTGCATTTCGAACCCGGTTCGCCTCATTGGAAGAAGAACGCTCTATCACCTGAGCCATCGCGGCTCAAAGCAGATCATTGGCAGTTTTGGATACACTTGTCGGCAAAAATAGGAAAATCACAAAGCTCCCTTGCTTACATAAGAAGTTGCAACACTCCCCCCCCCCTATTTTTGCTTTAATTTTGACTTTTACTGTCGTAATTAGTCTAATTTTAGGATAAAATTCAAATAAAAGAAGTCACCATACAAAAAAAAATGTGCACGTTAATTTATTTTGTAAAAGTTTGAGCACAGTGCTCTCCGGGAATGTTTCGTGTTCTAAGCTCTTGACACTTCGAACTTAAAACTCTTCCACTAATTTTTTTTCTCTTTTTTTTCCTTTTCCCAGATTTAGATTATATTCTGAAAATGAAATTTTTTTATCGTGTAATTTTTTATTATATTTTTATTTTGCTTTTTATTAAAAGTTTGAAAATAAGGGGATAGCATTGTCTTACGTAATCATTTCTCGAATTCTCATTGCCTATCAACAAATCCCTCTCGTCAGTCAAAGTGAGAAAAACCCCGTTAGGTGGAATTTGAACAGTCCCCTCATGAAAACATACGATTATACCCATGATCCTGGATTTCCGACCCTTGGTCCCTAAATGAATCGATCGGAAAGAAATCCCAACATTTTTATTTTAGGTAAGTATAAGAGGTAAAATGTTTTATTACAAGAGAGAAGTTTGCCAGAAAAAGGTACAAATAGGCATTGGTGAATTAAGTGCAAATCATTATTAACAAAACGTATTGTAACTATTGTTTATTATAATGATTATTTCCCAATATTTATTATTTTTTTATGAACAGCCAGAAAAAGGACCACAATGAATAACTTTTGATTTAATGAAGAGATCTTCACGTTCTAGGATTTATTCTTAATGGTTTGAGGGGATGACCTCAAATATGATAATCAATTAGTGCAGACGATATTTTAAGTTAGGAAATCAGACACAAAAACGTACTTTCTCTGAATAAACATGCCGTTTTTTGGACTGTTTCGGATTCGTTACTCCCAAAATATAGGGGATAGCCGCAATCTGGGAAATAGAGTCAGCCTAGTTTGGTCAAGAGAGCGATAAAAAGTTTGGACCTCCTGGGGTTAATTTCATTTTTTGCGTATTTCGCCATATCTCGAGAACTTTTCTGGCGAATTGAAAAATCTTCGCATACAATTATAAATTTCGATTATCAAAAGATAATTCTGATCGAAAAATACATTTTAGTAATTATTTATTATTTTATTTAATAACAGTTGAGAAACTTTTGAATTTTAAGGTATATAAGTTTTTAAATAATTTTAAAGTATCTAATTTCACGTGGCAAAAGAAAAAATTTGGGTGAAATCGTTTAAATAGTTTCTGAGAAATCAAATTTTAAATACATGACTTTTTTGAAATTCGATTATTTCTCGGGAACTATTAAATCGATTTCGATTAAATTTTGTATTTTGCCATGCAAAATGAGATAATTTAAAATGATGTAAAAAATTTTATACCTTACAACTCAAAATTTTTCCACTATTTCTAAATAAAATAATAAAAAATGGTAAATATTTACTAAGATTTATTTCCTGCATGGATTTATCTTTGGATAAACAAATTTTATAATTATGTGCAAAAAATAAAAATAACATTAGGGAGTCCTAACTTTGGATCATTCTCTAGACCAGACCAAGGAGACCACATTTCCCAGATTGCTAGACCTCCTATTTATTAGGAGTCCAAAATTGTAGTGGCGTAGCTTGGTCGAACAACTATCAAGAAATTTTATAATTTTGTGCAATACGTATTTCTCTCATTATGATTACGTAACGACTTTTCGTATTTCATTTATTTAAAAGTTACTATTGAGTAAATATCAATAGATACAGAGTAAATATCGATCACCAGATTATTTGCGAAAATTAAAGATAATTAAAAGCAATGCCTTTTTTCGTCGACGCCAATCTGACATCTGAAGTCGCAAGCTGGAATAGACTTCTTAAGAGAGTGCTTCATGGCAAATTCTCTTTTACGTAATGAAATTGTTTAAAATTTAATCGTAGAAAAAAAAATGAGTGCTGGTGCAAAACTGCTGAAAAATTAAAAGTTTTTAAAAAACCAAAATACAACCAAATTATTTCAGGTTTACTACTCCATTGCTCAGTAGTTCGACCATAATTCGTTTGCATTTTGATCATTTGATCAATCAGCAATTGAAACTTCATGGATTACTCTAGGCTGACCTGAACTCACTTTTTCAATTTTAAACGACTTTTATGGGGGAAACAGAATTTGTCAGGAAGGATTTCTCCCTTGGTATAGTCAAAGAATATAGAAAAGTCCAGCTCTTCGAATACGAAACTAGCACGGGAATTGCTCGTTGCGGAATGCTATACCTGAAAAACAACTTACAGGGCAAGCAACATACGTATAGTAGAGTATCTAAGATTCAGCGCATGCGCATAAGAAGCAAAGTGACAGTTAGGAGGTACTTCACCAGTGAACCCGTTATTAGACAACTCTACTTGTTTGGTTGCGTACACTGTCACCCAACCAACCGCCGTATTATTCTTTCTTTCTATCTCAAAACAAGTTACCCTATTTAATCAACATAGATAATATAAATGCACTTACAAGGAAATATCCTAATTAAAAACTTCTATAACCGTCGTTGAACAGCCAACCCAATTTCGGGTTTACGACTACCAATGTTTAACTCCGTAGTCTTGTGATTTTAAATCCAATTCAGAAAACAAGGGAACTGGATCAAGAATTGTGAGAAATTTTTCCTTCGTAGAAGACTTTTTGATGTAACTAACCCGACATTTGCGTTACATGGAGAGGAAAACTGCGAAAAAAACACAGTTAGCCTAACAACAAGGCAACTCTAACCCATGATCCGTCTACCACTGAGGATATTTTACGTCAGCACTGTGGTCGGTGCGAGTCGGGTGCGGAATTCGTATCGACCAGCCACGGCTCATCCTAATTAATAGTACAGTAGTGTTTGTAAATAGTACAAAAATGCAGAATAAACCAACAATAAAGTAAATTTGTAGTAGTTGGGAGGAGAAAAAGGTGAAAACCCGTTTTAAAAACCTCTGGTGCCACTAAATGTTTATTTTTTCCTTTATACTCGAATCATGCCTATGGATACTGGTTTATATTATGCCTATCTAAGGTAGCCTTCTTTTCCTTCTTTGGTATAGCAGTCTTCTTAAACATCACTCCATAAAAAATCAAATTTGAGCCCACACAAAACTAATGTAATTCAAAAAGCATCGTTCGTAAATTAAGTTCACTTTCCCTTTAAGATGCCTTAAGATTCCCTTAAAGATTTGATCGGAGAAATTTAATTTAACGCATCCCCATCCATCTTTTGTTGGAGGGAGATTCATGAATATTTATTTATCCCAAATCCTCGCAACTGGAAATCCTTTTGAAATATTATGTGTGAGAGAGAGAAGAATTTGTTTTAGAGATTCATTGAAGAACAAGTGAAAGAATTTGAGAGATTGTCATAAATATGTATTATGTAGAGTGTCAATTAGGTTGTGTCTCGCGTGCAGGGTTCATGCCTCGCAAATATATCTGCTAAAAGCCCCAATTTTAAAAGTCGATTAAAAATTTTAAATAGTTTATTCGAATAGGATGCTTGAAGCACGAATTTTATACTAAAATTCGTCATATTCATGGTTAGATGCAACCATGAACTATATAATACTTAAGAATGATTCCCTCTGACATCATCAGACACGTTTCATAAAGTTTTTCGTGGCCCAACTTCTTACAGCCCCATCTAGTAGCACACAACGAAAACAGTTAGTTAAATCAATAGAACTGAATATGTGACACTTAATGGTATATTTTACTTCAGTACGATTATATGTGCAGCATGAAGGAATAAATAATAATTCTTGTTATTTATTGTTTTGAAGTTCAGTTTACATGCTTCATTTTAATCAAAATTATATTGAATTAAGATAAGATTGCGTAAATGTATGTAAGTGTTTCGAAACGTTTTCTTTTTTGTGCATTTATGTAGAAACATGATATTTTCTAATCACTTCAAATCTTTTATTTTACATTTTAGTTCGGAAATACGCAAAAAGTATTTCTTTCGTATTTGAATTTATTATTTTTATTTCAATCTCTCATTTAATAAATTCTACTATAAACAAAGAAAATAAAATAATCTACATCAATAACATTTTTCGCAATTTTTTTTTTTTTTTTTTTTTTTTTTTTTTTTTTTTTTTTTTTTTTTTAGTTTAACGAAGTAGCGGTAAATGTAATTCACGTGAATCAGCATTGAAATAAATTTAAGAACAAGAAAAAATGGTGAGCAATTAAAATATTTAAAATAAATCGTAATGTACTTTGCAAAATAAAATTTTGACTTCATTAACAAATGGCATTCACAAATGATCTTTACAAAATAACATCTAAGCATTTTATTTAACTAAAATTTTACAAAAAAATGATCAGATGATTATAAAGGGCTTTCGATTGAAAATAATAAAAGAAACAATAAACTCATCAATTCATCAATCTAACTGAAAGTTTAGCTTTTTGCCGTAGGGTGGCTTTAAAACTATTTTGGCCTGTCCGTTGAATTAGAATGTTCCAAAACAAAAAAATTTCTAAAATTAATAAGCATACTAGTTGAGATTGTGTCAAAAAAATTCCCAAAGTTGTCCGAAAATTTTAAACAACTAGTTAATTAAAAGTGACGTCATGCGTAGGTGAATCGTGGCATATGTTTATGTCACTGTTCGGCAGCCAATCAGGTTCGACACACACGTGGGACGTCACTTGTGGATATCCAATTAAGTCTGATCCGAAAATGGCTGTAACGTTAATACACCTAGCACATTAAGATTAAAAGACTGGTTAAAAGCATCATAGATTCATTTTTAGCATATTTGTTTCATATTATATATATATATATATATATATATATATATATATATATATATATATAGATAGATAGATAGATAGATAGATAGATATATATATCAACAAAATAAGAAAAATAGCAATAAAACACAATTGCTATTGTCAATTTCACTAAAAAAGTCGTTTTGAATTAAAAGAAATTCATAAGTTTGGATGTTAAATTAAGCAGGAATATCTTTACTTTTAAACAATCATAAGGTTTACATACGGTACATTACACATTACAACAGTAATCATCAAATGTGATATTTAACTTCGAGTGCATTAGTAATTTAAGCAAAAGCTATAACCAGGTGAAACTTTTCATGACAAATTCATTTTCAGTTCCCTGGATTTAGACCGACGTTAACCCCAACGTTAAGAGCAGAGTAAACCATGATGTTTCAAATACAAAATATTTTTTTTAAAAAATATCAAAATACGAGCAAATTTTTGCAGGATTATCCCCCCACTGTATGCTTCTGAGTAATTCTGTCAATAATTTATTTGCATTTTGATATTTTGAAGAAGAAAAAAAAAACATTCTTAGCATTTGAAACTTCGTGGTTAACGCTAGGTTTACTAAAACTTGCTTATTTTTAAATTACCTTTATAAATGAAAGAAAATTTGCCATGAGGGAATTTTCAAAAGGTATGGCTTCTTCTTAAATATACTCGAAAACTGCGCATAGCCGGAGAAAGGAATTTACCATGGGGGAGAGGGACTGATAATCAAAGTTCCTAAGAGAATTCTTAATAACTATTTAATTCATGCAAAAGTGGTGCAATCTCTTAGAATAATATGGTGATTTTCTCTGGAAGTTTATTTGATAAAGAGGTTGCTATGAGACCTACTTTGTCAATTTTTATCCCTCGCAATAAGAATAAGATTGAAATGCGTACTCGTTAAGGAAAAACTAGTCGCATGGCTAACCGTTTTTAATCTTTGCTTTCTTTTTCACAAATAGTTTTTTTTAACATATATCTATATTAGTTTTACATTTTAACTACAAAATAAGTCAAATGCTTATTTTTGTTATACGAAGTAAGAAGATGTAAATCAGTTCGCATTAAGCTCAGCACAATCCTAAGAAATCTTAAAAATTCTCTAAAATTATATTATGTGAAGAAAAAATTTTATTTACAAAAAAAGAAATCTTTTTTACGTACAGGGTATTGCATAATTAACGTTTGCAAAATATATTTTTTTAACGTCCGTAAATAACTTTTGTCGAAAATTAAATACATTGAGTGTCACAAAATAACATTAAAGAGTGGAAAAAGAAAATTATTAACAAAACTTGACCAATAATTTGCGAGTAGGAGACAAAAAAATTGAAAACTGTTTGATTGCCAGTAGTAAAAGAGAAGAAATTAAAAGCGATTTTTTTTTTTTTTGAAAAACATTCAAGCTTCATCCGATAATCTGACAGATATGGAAATTTCTTATCTCCCCTTCTTCAGTTGTAATTGTTAGATTCGATACCGTTTTTTCTTCTTTTTTTCTCTTAAATTTAATTCTTTGACCTCTAATGTGTTCTATTGTTTTAATGCCTTTTAAAAACAATTTTAAAAGTTCATTTTGAGGTCAGTGGTTAATTTATATTTAAAAATTTAATATTGAAGCATAATGCACATTGTCACTGAACAACAGGCTGTTCTCGTATCGGAAATATCAATTGGATTTACGGTTTCCAAAAATCATCTGAAAACCGTATGCTCATTGAATTTCTAACAGTAAAAGAAAATTACTGGATAGCATTGGAGTTATTTTGTCTTTGGTGAGACTTTTTGATGTTTCGATTAAAATAAGAGTTAAAATTTATAAGTATAGAAAATATATGAGTATAAATATATCGACAAAAAGTCTAAATACATTTCTATGATAAGGGAACAGATTATTTGGATAAAAGAAATTATTCCCTTTACATCCAACAAAAAAGAATTCCTCTGGATATCTTTTGCGTCTGCATTTCGTCCGAATGAGGTCAATACATACATTTTTGTGCAAATATTTAATTTTTTCTCTTATGCTAGAATTAAATTGGTGGTAAAAATAATTTTAGGTGGTTATTTAGTATCCTTTTTTAGTTTCCTAACAACTAGAAAATGATCTATACACATAATGCAAAACATTTTTCATCATGTCAAAGTTCTTAGGAACACATAAAGAACGAGAAGGACAAAGTTAAGAACATCTTTGAATAATTTTATATTTTTTCCTGAATTTGTGTACTTTGCCTAAATATTTCTTGATTAATAGCCATTTTATTTAATTATTTTTTAACCGAAAGTGTAAGGCGAAAATTCGATCATTGTATGATAATGAATAGATTAAGTAAATAGTTATTCCGAATAGGTCCAGTGATAATGACGATAAATTAAATTTATGATTCAGCTCTTTTAAATTTCATTTTCATTTTTGTTCAAATTTTTAGTTATTTATTTATTTTTTTTTTTTTACACTAACTAGACTACTATATAAATATTCACACAAATATGTGCAGAATCCACACTAAGGACTTTCTTTATCCACACTTAACATTTACACAAAAAATTTAGAGTTTTAAAAAAAAGAGAGCACCACAATTGAATATTTTAAAAAGATAATAGATTTTTTAATTATTTCGATAGTAGAAACATATAAGAACAAAGTTTTAAAAGTTTAAGTAAAAATTCTAAATCTTATTGAAAACTCATGAAGCTTTGTATAGTAATGACTTCCCCAAACAAGCACATGATCCTCAATACATACACAAGCTGACAACTCCATCAATCATTTGTGGATGAAAATAGATGTTGGCAAAAGAGAGTAAACTTGGGGATTTTGCAGTCAGGGAAGAGTCCCAATAGTTTGGTGAGGAGAGTGGTCAAGAGATTAGATGGACTCCGTGATGATAAACTCCTTAATGATAATTTTACATTTTGCATATTTTTCCACATCGAGAATCGAGTCTAAGAAATCGAGTTTTAAAAAAGTCGTGTATTAAAAATTTGATTTCTCATGAGTTATTTGACCTATTTCTGTCAAAGTTTGTAGTTTGTCATATTAAATTACATTCTTTACAGTAATTTAAAAAAATTTTATGCCTTACAATTGATGGTGTTTTTAAAATAAATGTGAACAACAACAATCTAGTGCTCTTGATCTGCTCTACTTCCGGTTAGAAAGTATACGGCTGCTTACTACAGTTTATTCTACGAGGTGACTTTTTCAAACAGATAATTTTGTTTTCAATAAAAGAAATAAATTATATAATTTCTGAGCTCAAATATGCTGCATTTCATAAGACATCAAAGATATTAAGTAATTCTGGTGAGCTAGAAGTGACAATTTCTTTAAATTATTTAGGGATGTATTGTTTTAAAAAAAAAGGTGACATGGTTGTTAGATTTAGAAAGTACTCGCTTTTTTGGCAGTACTGATTTGACCTCTTCTCACTTGTTCATTACTGTTTGTTCTTGTTGAAAGCCGCGCACCATCAAACGTTAGTGTTAGCATATTGTTCGAGTAGTGAGATTAAGTTCATTTTACAAACTATCACTTAGGTATAAATTTCGAAGCTTGTAACTTATCAACTGGTTAACAAGTTAAAAAGTGTTTTATAAGATTCTTTTTTCAAATGACAATTCCTCCTTTTTTTAATGACAGGTCTTGAAATGACGATTCTTAAAACGATTCCTTTTTCAAACACAAATAATAAATCAGGTAACAAATACAGATATACCAGAAATACTTCTCAAGAGAGTCTCAAAACACCAATGATCACGTTGTGAGCCGAATGGCTTCAAAATACAACAAAAACAGTAACCCGGAAGTTTAGACAGTAAAGAACTTGCAAGGCTCTTTAGTGTAGAAAACATCATCCATTCAAATTAATTTTGACTATTATTAAGTATAATAAAAAAATATAATAAATAATTATAAAAAAATACATTTTTCGTGGAATTATATTTGGAAAAAGGAATTTAATAATTGTGTGGAGAAAAAAAATTTCGATTCCTTTTAAAAGTTCTTGGGTCAAACTATTGGGATCATGTTTCTTAGATTGCGGTTACTCCTTATATTTTGAAGGTTAGGAATCCCCCTATATTTTAAGGATCAGAAAACCGAATCCCTTGAAATAAAGGTATGTTTATTCAGAAAAAGTCCGTAGTGTCTGATTACGTAACTTAAAATATCATTTGCAATAACTAATCACGATATTTTAAATCACTTCCTCAAACCATTGCGTCCTAGTTCATGAAAATCTGATTATTCAATCAAAAATTATTCAGAAAGTTCCATTTTTTTGCGCACTGTGCATTATTTAATACATTACCAGAATACAGCCTAATTTTAAAACTAGTTAATAATTTTTTTCGGCTGGAAGTGGTTTTTCTGAACTGAATCTGACAAATGCAAGAAATACGTATATTAGTTGAATGATCGAAAGATTTTAAATCATCATTCTCTGCACCTACTTTATAATTATTTCAATTGAATAACATTGTTTGTGTAAAATGTACTCTCTAATGGTCTCCGCCAAAGCATAAATTGCTAATTATTAGTAACTCGAGGAGGCATTCTCCTTACGGCTGTTTTTCGAAAGCTCCGTCGTTATATGAAATGATGCTATTTTGCGAATAATATGCCATTTTTATAACTGCTGTACAACTGTTACTCATGGCTGTTAGATCAAGTTTAGCCTATATAAGCTGTCTACGATTATTTTGAAAATGGCACAAAAAGACAACAGGGAGAAAAACAACAGTTTTGTGAAAAGAAAAATCTTTTGAGGTCCAATTTTTTATAAGATCATACTTATATATATAAGCTCACACTTGGACTTATGCCAAAAATTAAACAGACGTGAAATTAGACGTTGTCAGATATAGTGTTTAATATTTGTCTTGAAATTTCAAAAAATATACAAAAACTTTATTTCAGAGAAATGAAGCCAAATCCTATTTGGCCCATTCTATGAGTCTCGTGGCCGATTAAAATTACTTTTCTTTCATTTCTTCTTTTTCTGTTACACATACCGTTTTCACATGTTTATTTTTCAACCTCAGTTAATTATTTTTTCAAAACCAGGTCCTTTCTTTAACATTTATGTTGATATCCTTGAAAGATTCAAGAGATAGAAAAGCAGTTTCCAATGTAACGCAATATAAAGTTATCGTTACACATATTTATACTTACATACTTATCTCTTAAAAACAGGTTAATTTTGTTAACATTTATATCGGCATCTTCAAAAGACTCTAGAGATATAAAATTAAATTCTTCTATAATACGATTAAAAGTCATCGTTACATGTATTGTTAACAAACAGAATTACTTCTTATTCTGACTCACTTTCTGTATTTATCAGTTTTATTATTTTTCTTTCATGTGCACTTCATTATTTTTCAAATCCATTAATTTCGATACGATTAACGTATAATTATATAATAATTATTTATAATATTATATAATTATATAATATTAGAATTATATATAATTATTTGTTATTATATAATTATATAATATTGTATTAAAGTAAAATATTTTCTTGCATAAAATTACAATACTTATACATCTATTAAACAAAATGTTCTTTGTTTTTACAGAAAATGAAGACTTCAAAAGGGGGGGGGGGTGAAATATGAATGCGAAACAATCATATGAGATGTTGAGTAATATTTTACAGTAATAATCTCGAACGTCTGTCTGCATTGACGTCACAAATAAATTTGATTTTATGAAATTAATTTAACGCCCTGAGTGGTGCTACTATAAGTAATGAACTCAAAAAAAGAGAAAAAAAAATTATTTCGAGACTTTCCAGTCTTTAAACCATTGAAGAATAATCTTTTATAAAAAATGATCTTAAATCCAAAGCTTTTAAAATACAAAAAAAATCATAACTTGGGAAAATGAGGGGGAATTTACAGATAGCTGAATCGGTTTACTCCGCAAAGATGTATTTTTTTTAGAAACAACATTTAAAAAATAAGCGATTGAGGTGAATATCAACTAAAGGTATACCACTCTATTAAAGATGAAAACTAAATTTCAAAATACATCTCAATAAATGGTTTAAAATTTATTGATCAGAAAGTTTAAAATGCGCCCTGAAGCCCTTGAAAGATGCATTTTAGAAAGGATTCTTTTGCCCAGTTTTAAAATTACGTTTGAAAAAAAAATAATTTTGCTCTTTGGGTGCGGAGACAATCAGAGAAATTTTCTGCCAAAATAGGACTAAGCCCCAAGCAGTCTGAATCTTTATCCACATGTTTTTCTTTTCTTCCTTGAGTGAGATGCAGAGTCTTAAGCTAATCATTGAAATCGAAAATATTTTTCGTTTTTTAATATTTTAATTGTTCTGTCTCTTCCTTCTTCCCTCCAAAATAATGTCCTTGAACGAACAAACCCTTTCTTGCAAACAGAAGGAAGTCACAGAGGTGGATTTGAATGGGATAAAATGATATTTTTCAGGATTTTTCTAAAGAGAAACTCATTTCTTTTTGCTCAATATGTTTCTGAACATCTTGCGTTGTCTGTGTCTATAGTGGAACCGTGGTGGCTCACTTCCTAATGAGTTGACCCGAGTTCGAATCCCAAAGATGGCTGGTCTTTTCGCGCAAGAAGAACAAAAATTATTTTTCCCCCTTGAACTTCATGTATGGTTTTTAAACTTTCTACCAAAGATATTATCTTACAGTACATTTTTGTCTCGTTTTTCCAATTATTTAATGAATTTTCTTAGTTTTCTTGTTAACTGTGGTTTTAATTTTATTTTATTTTTTCGTACGCACACATCAATTCATTTGAGTTAGCATTATTTCAACACTATCACTTTTGCAGAATTTACTGATCACTTATGTATGTTTCAAACGAGAAATAAATACAGTCTGACCTCTATTTAACGAAGTCGCTAAATCCCGATAAAAATTCGTTATATTGAAAATTCGTTAAATGGAAAATCACCATTTGAAATACTTAAACAACCCAAAACATGTTTTAAATTCATAACACTAGACATAATTAAAATAGCAATAATTAAAATACCCCTTATCTTGTAAATTATTATCTACTATCAAATTGTTGCAAATGATTTTAATATTTTATCATGTGAAGGTTTGGTGATTTCTTCATCATTTCCATTTTCATCTTCTTCGCATTCCTCACAATTTATTGCTGTATTGTTTTTATTTTTTAAACTGTCTAAACTATCCGATTCTATTAATGTTTCTGTGGTTGCAACTTCAGAATCGATAAAAAGAAAATCCTTAACCATCATTGTTAATTTCGTGGTTCTCTCTTAATGTTTCTAAAGTTCTAAAATGTTTCCACATTTTTTTAAAGTTCTTCTAAAAGAATATCATACTCGTCCTCCGCACTTTCTAAATTTCCCACGCTGACTAAGAATCCATCTTTAGCAAAACTGCTACGAATATTACGATCTGTAACATCATAATTCCATGCTTTAGAAATTCCTGTTATGCTTTCTCGTAAATTGTTGGCATGAATATATTATTTTATGAATATATTATAATATGAATTGCGATTAAAAAGGGAAAGGGATTTTACTGCTTTCTCTCAAAGGTAAGTGACTTCAAGGTAATTTCCCCCATAAAATGCGTTAACAAATTCTGAATGTTAACAAGTTCTGAAATATTTTGGGAAAAAAGATGGAAAAAAAAAGTGGATCTTAAAGAAAAGTTTGTTAAATCGAAATTTTACTTCGCTCCTTGGAAGTAATTTCGCGATGAAATTTCCAAAATGTTCTTGGTTCCTCGAAAAAAAATAGCAAAATACAGAGATTCGCCAAATGGAAGTTCGTTAAATACAAGTCCGACCGTACATATTTTTTTATTTAAAAACTATTCGAGTGAAGTTAATGAAAGAGTAGTGTTACGATAATCATTTAGTTTACGTTCTACGTGTTAGTTTACGTGTTGCTACCGGCCACCGAATGTGAATATAACCACACATAAAGAAGCAAATAATTATAGAGAGAAAGATGTGAGCAGAGTTGATGATGAACCAACCATGCTTATGATAAAAAGGAGGATTCAGACGAAAGTGTGCGACTGACAATCCCCATTCAGTGAGCGATCGAGATGTGTGCATGTAAGGAAGGTCGATCACAGCAGCTGATGTCCCATTACATATAGATAAATGATTTTTTTTCTCAGCATTCATTCAGAGGGTGCTTATATAGGAGACTCTAGTTCGTGTGCCCACAATTTTCTTTTCCTCTTATTATTATTTCGTCTGCCTGCAAAGCACTATTTCGTATAAACACTGTTTTTCTTTTTACCCTCCACAAAGACAAATTTCTCCCAATACTTGATCCAGGGTTCCCTTGTCTTCTGAATTGGGTTCAAAATGACAATGCTGTGGAATTGAGTATTAGTAGTCGTAAATCCCAAATTGGATCGGCTGTTCAGCAATGGTTATAAAAAATATAACAACACTGCTTTTATAGCCATGGTGGCTCAGGGAATAGAGTGTTCGCCTTCCAATGAAAGGAACGGGTTCGAATCCCAGCAATGATTGGTCGATACAAATTCCGCACAGATCACAGGGCTGACGTAAAAATAAATTCAGTAGTAGACTGATCATGGATTAGAATCCCTTTGCCATCAGGCTAATCCTGAGATGCTTTCGTGGTTTTCCTCTTCATGTAACGCAAATGCGGACTGGTTCCATCATAAAACACTTTTCCTAATACTTGATCCAAAATCCTTTGTCTTTTGGATCGTGTTCAAAATTACGTGACTACAAAGTTGAACATTAGTAGTCTCAAACCCAAAAACCTGGTCGGTTGTTCAATGACAGTTATAAAATATAAAATATAAATATTTTTAAAAAAAACACTTCTTTTATTATTATATTCCTTACATAAAAAATACTAATTCTAAATTCCATTACTTTTTATTAGTATGTATAATTATTGTATATGCCTAAAAACAGCATTTTGTCTGATAACTGGCTTGAATAATAAAACAAAAATTATTTCGTCTAAGCACTGTTTTAGGATTATTTAGAATCTGGCATGGAGCAAAAATTATTTAAGCAAATAAGTAATTTGTGAGATTCTACTCAAAATGTGTCGGCATTAAAAGTTAAATGAGTCGGGAAAGATATTTAAACGAGATGATGCCGTTAAAAGATGTCGTTTATTAAAATTCGACTTCATTCTGTACTCTAAGAAAAAGGATAAGGAAACTTAAGTGAAGCATTAGTATGTGACAAGCAGCAATCAGAATATGGGAAAATACTAATGAAATTCAGAAAACATAAGAATAAGTCCATATTTTGCACAAACTGCATTAAAAAATCTCCCGAATACTTTCAAATTAAGCTTTCTTATTGCTTATAAATTCGTTAAAATATCTGCCCAAATCTTGAAATCATTTGATATATGTTTTCCGAATCAGAATGATTTGAAACATGGTAGGTATACTTGAAATCTGGTTCATTCAATATTTTTGCTGTTGTTTTTCCAATTAAATCACTTTCTATTGACAGGGGTTTAATTGGAAAAACTAAAGTTGACTAAACTATTGATATATTATATGAATTATTGATAATTATTATAAATTGGATTGACTAAATTATCGCTTGGAGAGAAAGTATTTTTCTTATTATACTTTTCAACACTTAACAGTTTAGTCATGAATTTACTAGTTAAAATACATAAATTAACTGTTCAATTACTCATGGATAACCAATTACCAAAGAACTCACTCGATATAACTCTTCTCAATTACTATTTTCCTTTTATCTTCAATACTCACATATCTGGTACATTGGAAATAAAGTCATTGGAACTAAAGCATTGTTCATTAATCGCTGAATCAGGTTTGAGCGACTCAAACACCACATATTGAATGTTGTTGCTTTTTTTTTTACAGTTTACTTAACTGGATAATTCAAGGAGTTAAGTTCTTCTGGGTCAAGTTCAAAGACTATCACAGTTAAATTGACAACCTCAATTGTGATATAGATCAGCTGTTTATTATCAATGGTAAAATAAAATAAAAATTATTGTTAATTATGTTTCATTGAATTATGTCATATTGTAGTTATTAATTATGTTACATTGAAACTAAAGTAATAGTATTGTTAATTAATCGCTGAAACATGTTTTGGGGACTCAAAAACCACATATTTAATGCTTTGTTTTTAGTTGTTGTTTTTTTAGTTTACGTAAGTGGATATATCAAAGAGTTAAGTCGGTTTGGGTTAAGTTTAAAGATTATCATAGTTACATTAACAGCCTCAAATGTGATATAGATGAGCTATTTTTAATCAATGGTAAAACAAAATAAAAAAATACCATATATTTCTTTTTGAAATAGAATACTTATAATATACCAGTTTTTTTCTCAACTTTATTTGCTTATTCTCTATGCATTGTAATTAAATTTGTTGATAGAAAACAGTTTTAATGAAATATAAAGCATCAAAGATAATGCCATTTTCATATTATGATAACATGAACATTGATAACACTTTTTTGACAAAATGCTTTAAAAAAATGCAAAGAATACGATTTTTAATCTAAGTCTTGACAAAAGTAATGAATAACTTTCAGATACTAAATTTAATAGAGGTGATACTAAAATTTTATTAATTTCATGCCAATGACAACAGAATATTTTATTTTATTTTTATGCTGGAAATTATGCTTTTCAGTTTGTTCATCCAATAAGAATGATGGGTAATGTTTTCATTTATTTATTTATTATTTTTTTTTTATATATTATAGTAAATTGATGCTCTAAGTTTAGTGTTTAATCAAACTATGATGCAAGCGTTTTCAGAGCTACGTTTAGATGACTTATTCTTTATTTTATAGATACTCTACGAATGCATTTAAAGATTGACTGTTCTAATTTTTAAGGAAAGGAAAAATTGGAAAAAAAATTAAAAGGAAAAAAAATCAAAAAAGAAATAAAAATCGAATAAGAAAATAAAGTTGTACACGCAGAATACAGAGAGAGAAGAGAATGCCCCTGCATGTTCGCTTTCATCATTGAATGTCCTATTGAGGGAAAACAACTTTTACAGAAAACATTGGTCGAAACCAACGTTGTTACTGAAGCTTTCATTCAATTTCGGTGGCTTTTTGAAAATGAAAAAGATTGAATACATATATATATATATAAAATATTAAAAAAAACTTCGGGATAGTGGAGACATTAGGAACAGAAATAGTCATTTTATATTACTTTTTAATTTTTTTGCTTTATTGCAGAGTTTTACTTTTCTTTAACGTAAATCAGTTTCTCACATGTCAAATGAGGAGTAATCGCGTGGCTTTCGATATTGTTACATAAAAATAGCAAAATACTGAATATTCTGGCAAATATTTAGCTTGTGTACAAATAGCACGAAAATAGATATTTTTGCTATTCTCGCTCTCATAGAAAAAATTTCCGTATTAAAAAGTAGCGCAGCACAAAACGAAAAAAAATGCATTTATAAATGAAGACAGAAATTATATAGTAGTTCTTGTGTTTTTTAGCTGTTTGGGGAAAAAAATTTTGCTTCTTTATAAAAAAATGATTCTTCTTTATGTAGATTTGTAAGTAATAGGTTATCTTAAGAATAATTCGCACAGTTCATCTACAGTAATTATTTTTCGGTACATACCTTAAATATTTCTTCCCTTGGCTAGGATGAAGATTAGTTTCCAATGTCAAAAACCCAATTTATTGAAAGAAAAAAAGTAGATACTAAAAGTTGGCCTCTTCTTTTAAGTTATTTGAGTATTAAATATTTCATTCCATGCAAATCATATGTAAATTTCTGTATAAATTACTGCATATTCATTTAACTTTCCCTTCAAGAACCTTTTTTTTATTGAAATAAACTACGTTTATAACAAATGGTTGTTTTCTTTTTACCCAACTGTGCAAGTAAAAGACGCACCCGAAACAATTTTTTTGTCATTCTTTTTCTGTTTAAAAAATAACTATCAAAATTCCTCAAACTCGAAATTTTTAGATATAAGATGAAGTAACTGCTCTAATATTTTATCACTTAATTTTTATTTATTGTCCTGTTGTATTTCCAACATTTAAAGGAATTTCTTTGCAAGTATAGCTTATAATTAAATTATTGGAAGGACTTTCATTTTTTTCTCCCATTGAAAAAAACAATACATTTTAAATGGAAGAAATTTAGGAACGCGTGGGCAATTAATTTGTAATAAAGTATCTGAAACAGAACTACTCTGACTGTTTAATTCAAGAAAAAAGAAAATTTCTTTTTATATACATCAGCAGAAAGTTTAAAATAACTTGCTGTGTTATATGAGAAACAACTATAATACTTCGTAAAATATTCTAGCTGTTACAATTGTTTTTCTTCTGCCATTTATAGAAATTTTCTTCCGCCATTTCTGATTTAAAGTTAAATTTTCCGAATCTGATACATTTTTCGTTCTTAACGCACTTTTTTATAATAAAATATATTTTTAGGGTACAATATTTCTCTCTAAAAAAAAGAAATGATGGTGCCGAGGGGGACCACTATGAAGAATAATGATCGCCAGGTTCCAAATTTTTCATCAGCTGCTCCTTAACGATGTGGCGCAAAAAGACTTTACCTAAGGTTGATTTCCTGATCAGGAACTTATACTATACTCGGTGAGGACATCTCACGGGACCGCATGGCTAAGTGATTCACAGGAAACAATGAACAATATCTTATCCTTTCTTTATTTCATCAGGAATCAAAGTTCAAAACATAATAAGAGGTCATGACAAATTCATCAATTAAAATTCCAACACGTCCACGTGTTGAGTCCTCCCTGTGTGCTTCAGGGAGTAAAATATTAAATTTATGTAATCAGCATATTTGAGGCATCTACAGTTAAAATTTACGAAATAGATTATTTGCAATATGTTGAATTTATGGAATTGAAAAAAATAAAATTGTATATAAATTATTACGAACTTGAAGCACACAGGGGGAAAATCAAAAACGCCGCTCAAAAAAAAAATAAAAAAAAGGAAGCAGCAACACGCTTGAGAGTTCCACGGGGAATACTGGTCTATCTCCAAAAGATAGCGTCCCCTCCTTAGCAGTTGCGAGAATCTCCAAAGACGAGCTAGGAGTCGAGCCCTAGAGATCCTGCAAAGGCAACGAAGAGGGCGCTCCTGTTGGAGACAGCCCAGTAGGTATTGGGAAAAGTAAGCATTGTGGTGATTCCATGATCGCACCACAGATGGGTAATAAAGGCTTGTTTTGTTTGATAGGTAAGAGTAGCCCTTGATCTGGTGTAAATTATCCTCAGTGGTAGATGGATCATGGGTTTGGGTCCCCTTGCCAACAGGCTAACCGTTTGAGGTTTTTTGCGGATTACCTCTCCATGTAACCCAAATGTAGGTTAGTTCCATCCCACAGCCCTCCACGAATTCAAATATTCCCCAATACTTGATCTAGGAGTTCCCTTGTCTTCTGGATTGAGTTCAAAGTTACGAGGCTACGGAGTTGAGCATTGGTAGTAGTAAACTCACGATTAGGTTTCAACGACTGTTCAACGACGGTTACAAAAAATTATGAAGCAAAGTATATTTTTATATCATTAAAAATGTACTTTTTAAAGTCTCTATGTCGGATCACATTCAGATAGTTTTTTATGGAAATTCTGGAATGCTCCGTACAGCAAATGTTTCAGATATCATTTTTTAAAAGTAAAGAAAGATGACACCTTTTAAAATGAAATATAACACATTTTTAAAAGTAAAGATAACATCTTTTAAAGTAAAGATGAGATTAACTAAAAGTTAAGATGACATTTTTTAAAAGTGAAGAGGACATCTTTTAAAGATGACATCTTATAAAAGTAAAGAGGACATATTTTAAACGCAAAGGTGTTATCTTTTCAAAATAAAGAGGATATCTTTTAGAAAGTATTTTCTGTCCTTTAATTATGAAAACATAAATGGCACTCCATCATGTTTTCATTATGTCTTGTTCTTGTCAATTATCGTCATGCTTTTATTTGTGCAAGTTACATTACTTCAAAGTTTTCTATTTTACTGTGCCAATACGTACGATAAATCGTTTCATGCATAGCTATAAACATACACATTGTCTATCTCACTCTCCCATAAAAAGTGAAAAAATAAGAAAAGAAGTTCTCCACCTGCAACAAAGTTTCAAACGCGATAGAAAAAGAAGAAAAGCGGATCCTAAAAATAAACCAAGAGTAAAAATACCTGCTTTGGAAATCGATTTTTACTGGAGGTATGAAGAATCTCACAGAGTGTCGGTCGTCGTGACTCTTGTACTAACGAATATCTGCTGCCCATCTCTCTAAATAATGATTCTGGTGAGGCGAATTTTTATCCAGAATTTGTATCTCTGAACGAGTTATAAAACCTCAAATACCAATTTAAAGAAAATCAGACAATTTTTGAAAAGACATTTTTTGAAAGTTTCATGTTTTTCAACTTTGTGTGCTTGTAGAATATATTAATTTTCACTTCAATACAAACGTTTGCATATCAAATTGAAGGTAATGTAATGTAAAATTTAATAATAAATACAGTATTGCGATATCTATGTTACAAAAAAAGTTACGCAACTAATAGTAAGATCTATCTTAGATTTACATTTTTTTAAAGTGATACTTACACTATCAATACTTAGTAGGATAACTCTTCCAATCCAATTGAACGCCAAAAAATACATCGAAACTGTCCTGAAACCGAAATTGATACCTTCCATCAGGGATCTCTTCCCCAACAACGCACCATTTATTTTTCAGCAGGATTGGGCTCCATGCCACACAGCGAAAGTATGCAAAGCATGGTTTCAAAATAAAGGCATTCAATATTACCATGGCCAGGAAACAGCCCTGATCTCAATCCAATTGAAAATTTGTGGCGACGCTATATATATATGTACTTACTGTGATTGACCCAAACTGGTGTTTGTTGACTTTCCCCGGTGAATGTTAACAATCACATAATCGTAAATGTCCGAATTATGTAAATGTCCGAAATATATACTGGGCCAAGTTAAGTGCCACTACCCGATATACATTTGGCCGGTATACCCTACACTGTGTTTTTTTAAAGGTCAAGTGCCATTGCCCAGTATGCATTTAACCGGTACTCCGAACACTGTTGTTTCTCCTAATGTATCCTCAGCAGATATAAAGATATCGAATAGATATAATAATATATTCGAATAAATTAGTATCAAATCGAATCTTACAAATGTTTCGGACATTCATATTTATGTATATATATATATATATATATATATATATATATATATATATATATATATATATATATATATATATATATATATATATATATATATATATATATATATATATAGCAAAAATGCTTGCTTTAACAATGGGAGTCATCGTTTCACGGACTCACTAACGGAAAATTTTGTAACAATGTTGTTTCCATGCCAACAATTGTATTACGAGTGCAACTAAACGTAAGGAGATTAAAAAAAAAAAATTTGCAAAAAAAATTAACTGGGGAAGCCAATTAGAAGAAAGTTATTTAATGGATTTTTCGATATTGTGCCCGCAGTTGTTTACAAGTTCTCACATAATGCTTTGTAAACGCATCAAAAAATTCAATCAAAACCAGTTGTTCTCGTGCTAATAACGTGCATTACGTATCGATTTTCACCTTAATTTGTTTAGAGGAGATTGAATACCTGAATTTCTAATCACTCAAAAACTGAAATAACTGCACTCAAGAATAAGGAACCTAAGAAACTGCAGTTATGGGAAAGGTTTATTTATTTTACAAAATTCAGTAGCTTTTAAAAAGATAGAAAATTTCTAAAAAATATATTTTCCTTTCACTCAAACAATAAATTATATAAAAGTTTTTTCATAATGCTTACATTTTAAGACTCCACGACCACCGATCAAGGATTGTAAGGACAAAAAAGACTTTTGAGAAGAAAAGAAAAAAATAATTATCGTACTTATATTTTAAAACAAATATTTATTCTGAGTAACTTATTCAGAGTGCGTCTCTCTAAAGAAAAATCCCTAAAAAGGAAAAAAAAAGAACTCTCTCTTTAAATTATTTATTCTTATATGCAGTGGTACCCGATAGAGTACATGTTTCTCGTAAAAGTTAATTAATTTTCAGGCATCTTTATTTTACTCGAATGAGCTTCGTATAAATGAACTCCCGAAATATATTTTTTCTTTCTTTCTTTAAACGAATGTTGATAGAAAAGAAAAAATTCTGAAACTGTTGGAAAGAATTTTTATAAAGTATATATAGAATGCAAACTCCCCCTCCCCTCTCATTCCCTTCTAATTAAAGTGTAAATCATTCGGGTGAATTCTAATTACGTAAAGGGGATGGGGGTTGCTATGGGGACACCACGGTTTCTTCTCGGAAATCCCCTTCTCTATATCTACACCCATATCCACGGCCATTTTTGGCGAGATTGCAAATTTATACTTTTCCAATTAACCTTTCCATCTCTCTCGAGGAGTGATTATTCTCAGTTGTTTTTCCGATTTCAAATTCGAAACATTAAAGTAAAATTATTATGACTGTAAATGCTTACATTCTATTTGAATTTGTTTTTTAAATACAGCTAACAGAATTTAATAGTTTTTGTCACGAAGGTATAATACTTAAAGCCGATCGATTGTGACATCATCACAATTCTTTTTTCAAAAAAAATTTCTTTTCGCCTTTCTTCCAGCAGAGCAGTCGAGAAACATTAGAAGGAAGCAGTTTTTCTGTTTGGGTGAGCAGAATTCTGGAGGAAAAAAAACGTGAAAAAAAGAGCTCCGGTATAAAAGCGCAACATTAATGAACGTTTTAAAAAACGCATGAATTTAACAGCCGTTGTACGTGAATTTAAAATCAATAAACACTTATTCGAATAAACTAAAATACATTTATTATGCGGTGATATGCCAGGTAAATCCAATGAGTTTAAAAGCTCTGTTGGAAAATTTGCAGCTTCAATGGGATCGCAAACTGCATCAACGGATTTATATGTCACCAAGTTACCTGGCAATAACTGTTGCATCTACAGATTCAATTCGTTGGTTCGTTCAATAAAGTTGCAGCAATGTCAGATGATGCAACGGCCAACGCGATGCCATTATTTGATCGTATTTCACCGAGAATTAGCGAAATAATTAATGTTTTGCCAGTTCCACCTGGTGCATCAGGAAAAAAAATCCACCTTCTCCTGCCGAAACTGCGAGCATAATGCGGTCATAAATGTTCCTTTGTTCCTCATTCATTAGTGGAACATTGCGAGTAACGATCGCTGTTATTTCTCTCGTATTGCATTGAAGTTCACGATTCATGTTTAATAAATCAGATGCACTTCGATTTGGCGAAGGCATACCGAAATAACTGAGTGGCAAGTTGGCAATAATAATGCAAAGATCCCCAATAACAATCAGTGCTTCATTGTACATGGCATCGCTGAATGTTATCGTTAGATCGTTGCAACGTGTGCGATGTTGATACCGTATATCATCAGTCATCGAATCTTTGTGATTATCCCATAACGTTTCTGTACGGGCCGGGAAACATGTAGTTAATACTATAGCGAATAGTAGACGAATTTGCTTTGCAGTACAGTTCAATGCTGTTTCAGCAAGCATACATTCCCACTGGTTGTCGTCTTCCAGCAAGATGAGTGCAAGGCATGCATCTTTATACGTTGGATGCTGATGTCCATCGACTTTACATATATCTTGAAATGACAATGAGCCGGTGACATTAACCAACAACAGTCGAAAATAAAAGCACTCAGTCTGCCTTGGATTGACTGTAAATATTCTCCCCAAGGCGTTTGATTTGAATAAACCGGGACATGCATCAACCGGTGTGCCTTGCTTGCGTATTATCCATTTTTTTGAACCCGTGTGAATTAGGGTGGTACTTCTGAGTAGAGTAATGTCTGTGCAACGGCACCAAAAGCATCCGTACGATTACCCAATTCAAAAAATTTGGCGAGTGTAGTTTTTGGTGGATTTGTAGCTCGGTCAATCGCTGTCTCTTTCGTGAAATATACGCTCTGACCGTTTTCAAGATGAACGGCTAAAATGACTAACGGTTGGAATCATGAATTGGGAATCCAAAGATACGCCAAACAGCTTCATTGGAGCTGATGAACCGGCCTATTTGGTACAGCGTTATTTCGTCGTTGTTATTCACTGGAAGAGCTGTCACATTGGTATTCTCAACTCGAAATACTGCTATATCACCGCCTTTATACACATACTTGCAAATATATTTGATGCTCTTCCTTTATGGGCGTGCATAAGTATTGGAGTTTAATATGACTTGTTGCAACGTGCTTGAATATTGTTTTTTAATTGTTATGTTTCCACGTCTAGTTTGGATCCGAATACGATTAAATAAAGATATATTTAAAATATACGTTAAATCTGTCCAAAAAATGAAAAAAAATTAGTTATAAACCTATTCTCAGACCTACTGAATATACATATAAAATTTCCTCAAAATCGGTCAAGCCGTTTAGGAGGAGTTTAACCACTAAAACTGTGACAAGAGATTTTTATATATATAGATATATATATATATATATATATATATATATATATATATATATATATATATATATATATATATATATATATATATATATATATATATATATATATATATATATATACTGTCACTTTTAATTGAACTTCATTAATTAATTAAATTTGAAAAAATCTAATTATCTTCGAATAATAATTTAATTATATTAAATTCAAATTATATGACCCGAATGGAATCAAATGCAAAATTACTGTTATAGTTCACTAAATGCACTTTTTCCAGGATAATAATTTCCCATGTGTTTTTAATTTCCATTATGTGTATTATATTCAGTGCTTTGCTCCGGTATTTTTTTCTCAGCACTCTTTTTTTTCCTGTAAGCCATTTGTTATTTCATGGAGTTAGATGGTTAAATATTTTAATAGTAGACGCACTGCAATTCATAATTTAGTTTATCTGTCATACTTTTGTTTACTTCGGTTTATTCTGTTTATATGTCTGATGATTATATTTATAATTGTAAATTCGATCTTTTTTTGGCATTTTAATATAAGAAAAATAATGAATTTAATAATAATGAATTTTAAAAATAATGAATGAAATTTAATTTCATATTGTACCTATCTGTAGAAGCATATATTTTTTGAACAATTCATTCATTATTCCAAAAACAGTTACCGCAGCAGGATTCTGTATGCCTTTTGAGTTACTATTGTGTCACTAATTAAAGTGGGGAAGAGTTTTTTTTCCCCCGTGCTGTTAAAGGGAAAACTTTTTATACGGTCCCTGAAATCTTCTAAATCGATACAATTAGTAAGACTCGGTTCACTGTCTAACCTAGGAATGTGCTGCGTTGTTTGCATATATTTTGAAATTATCTTTCTTTTTATACTTTGCATGCATAGTTTGACAATGTTTTAAAAAATGAGATTAAACGTTGTATCGTCTGCTAAAATACAAGCAAAGTTACTAATAAAAGAGTATTAATAAAGTAAATTATCGTTTTGACAGATGTAACTTATTATGTATAAGTTTTCAATTAAAATACAAATTACAAAACTCATATACGTGCCAAATTTGATAATACTAATAAAATAAAATTTTATATGGAATTTTACTCTAACTTTTCATATTTTTATCACCCAACTTTTGGTTTTACGACCACTAATGTTCAACTTCGTAAGCTTGTAATTTTGAACCCAATCAAGACGACAAGGATGCCCCTGGATCAAGTATTGGGAAAAATTTGCCTTCCTGGAGAACTTTTTTGATGAAACTAACCAGCATTTGCGTCGCATGGAGAGGAAGACCACGAAAACCTCCCACGGACAGCCTGAGGGCAAGGGAACTCTAACCCATGATCCGTCAACCACTGACTATATTTTTAGTCCTCGCTGTGGTCGGTGCATACCAGGTGCGGAATTCATATCGACCTGTCACTGATGTAATTGGAACCCGGGTTTCCTAACTGGGGAGCGATCTCGATTTCCGCTGAACCACCACGGCTCAAACTTTTCATTTAACAAAAATTTAAAATTTCGTTTCAAATTATTAAAATTGTTCTTCTTTGCGTTTTTAGTGTATTTTAACGCCAAAAAAGGAAGCAACTACTTTACAAAGTAATGTTGAGAAGCACCTTACATAACTCTTCTATGCTCTGGTGTTCCACTAAAACAAGAATGTTCTTTTACACTACTCGGTGCAAAAATTATTTTTATTATTCAGTAACGCTATAATTTATAATTATAATTAGATATGATGCACATACGAGTCAATAAAATTAAATTTTAAAGTGCAATATTAACTAAAAATCGCTAATTCAGAAATCTTATGTACGTGAATTCTTAAAATAAAATATCTTGCAAATCAAACACGTAGTACAGATAGAATATTGAAACGAATTAGAATTAGGCTTAACAGAACGGATAGAAATTATACGTTATAAAATCATTTAATACAATTCTCAAAGACTTAAAAATTCCGACATTTAAAAATTAAACAGGGCATCGTGTGACTATCCTCATTAGATAGCTGAAAACACTCATACAACTGTCAATTTTTGTTTCTGTTGATGAAAATCAGCGTAGAGGACAAAAAGCTATCACCAGGTCATTCTGGAGTGCAAACCAATTATTCGCAACATATAAAACGCAATATATAACATTGTTTGGAAGTGAAAATCATTTTCCTATCTTGTGAAAGCCTGAGATTTTGGTGTAAGCTTATTCAATTGGATATTTGTGCTTCAAGAAGAAGAAGACCTCCCATTCCCACTGATGTCAACTATGACGTCAGCACCAGCTAATCCTTACAAGCAAAATGGCATATTAAAGTTCAGCTAAGTTTCCCTACATGTCAGAATGCTAATTAACGACAAGTTAATTAAATAGAGACCGTATCGCACATCGAATGAGTTGAAATATAATTATTTCTCCTCTACTTCTTTTACTTAACTTAGATTTATTATTTGTTTACGTATTTTATTGTAACCGTGATATATTTTTGTTTTGTGTACCTGGCAACTTCGATGCATAATTAGTTTGTTTATGTTCCACGTGACTTCGTGCTTGTCATTGTGTTAAGTCTTTGTGTAAATATATATATTGTCAAAGAATTGAAACCTTTGAGAAAGAATCTTTGTGAAAGAATTTAGAATGCCACTTACGAGAGTTAATGCTTGACGGGCTTGGCTTACTCAAAGTAGAATCGAAAGAACAGTTACTAACGCAAACAAATGCCACGTTTCAACAACCCATCAGGATCGAGATACTCATACTACGTCACTTGCACCATTTTAAATGTTTTCATCTGAATTACTCTCTTTAAATTGTATCTGAACACTTGATTTAGTGAAAACCTGAAATGACCTGGTGTTCTTTTACAAATTTTTCTGATTGTTGAATATCCTTATCGGGTTGATATTACTCTACACTTTTTAGACTGTAGATCAGTTGTTTATTTTCTTGAAAAATTCTGTTAATCTCTCGCAATGTTTTTATAAAATCATATTTTCCTGAAATTCATGGATGGTTGACTGTGTAAAGCTGAGTACAGATGGCGCTAGAGGCTAAAATTCGTCGTACGACTTCTGGGTTACTACTTCCTATTGGTTTTTACGCCAAAGTTTGGAAAAGTGCGCCATTCGATATTATTTTACTTGCAGTGTTCACAAGATCACTCGTTCCTTCCATTTAACTTTCAACGACACAAATAACAAATGATTTTGGAAGACCTCAAAAGCATGCTATAATGCTACACAAAAGGCAACAATCGGCGATATTTTACGCACGATTATAGCCAAATAAGGGATAACACTCAAAACGTAGAAAACCTTACTCTTTATTTATATTGTGATGTTAATTTTCATACATTTGTTTTAGGCTCTCAACCTGAATTTATAAATTACAGGAAACTCTTTTGAATGGTAAAATTTTGCGTCAATTTGAACGAACTTCCTAGAATGTTAAGCCTGTTTACACATCGCCTTATAAGCGGAGGGATACACCGGAAGTTTTCTGAATTTTATTTCGATTTCAGATGGCTTTTTATTGTTTACATTCAGTCAACCATCCATACATAAGTATTTTTTTACGAAAATTATAACAATAAAGTACCATTTAAAATGGGATCCCATTACATTTCGCGAAATTTTGTTTCTAATTATCTCGCAGACCATTAACTAAATTATCTTTTTTGCTTTTTACACTTAAGAAAAATTTTCCGATTTAAATTACTTTCTGTATTGAGTTATTTTCTATATTCTGTATTTTCCGCATTTTTATCGGTTTATTACTGCATCTAAGTGGGTGCTTGCACTTCGAGAAGAAGATCACCATGCCCACGCATGTGACCTATGACGTCAGCTCCAGCTGATCGTTTATAAACAAAATGGCGTGTTCAAGTTGAGCCAAGTTACTCCACATTAAGTTAGAATGCTAATTAGCGTGAAGTTACTAAATACAGCGCCGTATCGAGCATCGAATTTGTTGAAATATATTTGTTTCTCGTCTACGTCTTTTACTTAACTTAGATTTATTATTTGTTTATGTATTTTAATATAACCGCGATATATTTCTGTTTTGAATACCTGGAAACTTCGATGCATAGTTAGTTTGTTTATGTTCTACATGGCTTCGTGCCTGTCTTTGTGTTAAGTAAGAAATATATGGTGAAAGAATTGAAATCTTTGTGAAAGGATCTTTGCGTAAGAATATAGAATGTGTCATTAAAAAGAATTGATACTTGGCGTTCTTAGATCACTCGAAATCGAATGGAAAGAACAGTTACAAACGTAAGCAAATGCCACGTCTGTACGACCAATCAGGATCGATGTACCCACGCTACGTCACTTGCAGGTATCCCATTGAAGTGTGTTGCAATAGAGAGTTAAGCAGACAATTAACAAAAAATGATCCTGGTCTTACTTCCTATCAACTCTTGTCACGTTGCTTTTTAACTCTTTCATAAGTGCCGAGAAAATATAAAGGCATATATTTATTCCTTTCAACAAAAAAAACTATAGACAGTTTGTGACATTTGAAAGCATGTACTGTATGCATATGCATTTATGGATTAAATGTTTCTTCCAGTGTTATCGCAAATTGCATTAAAACAAAAATTTATGTCTTTCTTAGCTACCCAGTACAAATTAGGACACTCTACTACGCAACCACTAAAGAAACTATATAATACAATTGTGAAAAGAGGCGCTTTTCATAAAACCAAAATTTGAACATTTTTTAAACAACTAGGAAACTTCCAAATTTTAATTTTTTTTTTCTTTCCTCAAATGTACACATTTTGTACGGGTACAGATAATTTTGAAAAGTTTCGATCCAGAAAATATTTTACCACTTTTAAGGGCTCAATGTTTTACCAGCTTTTTCTTTTCATGATTGTATGAAATGAAAGGCAACGGAGACGGGAGTTCTAACTTTTTTCCGGGAGAGTGCTTTTCATTCTTTTTCCTTTTTTTAGGAGTTATGTTTCTTTCTTTTTATCTTTTTCCGGAAGTGTGTATTTCTTTTTATTTTTCTCAGGAAAGTGCATTTCTTCTCTTTTTTTCTTTTTTGCAAATTAATATATCTTTAATTTTTTCGAAAGTTTCTTTTCTTTTTTTTTCATGTTCTTCTTTAACTTCTTCTTTAAAGAGTTTTGTTTCTTTTTTTTTCTTTTTCTTTTTTTTCTTTTTGCTTTTTTTTTAATGTGCGTATTTCTTTTTCTTGTCTTTTTGCGGGAGTGTGTATTTCTTAATTTTTTTTCAAAACTTGTACACCTTCTTTCTTTCCGCGAGTTTGTATATCCTTAATTTTTTCGAAAATGTATTTTTTCTTCTTTTTTTCCTGTGTTCTTCTTTTGTAATTTCTTTTAGATGTTATGTTTCTTTCTATTATCTTTTTGTCAGGTTAGAGAATTTCCTTCTTTTTTCTGTGAGTGCACATTTCTTTCTCTTATCTTTCTCCGGTAGTGTGTATTTCCTACTTCTTATTTTTTCAGGAACGTATATTTCTTGTTTTCTCCGTGAGCTCGTATGCGTTTAATTTTTACGAAAGTGTAATTTTCTTTTCTTCTTTACACATTCTTCTTCAGCTTCTTATTTTAGTAGTTATGTTTCTTTCCATTATCTTCAGCTTAAAGTGTTTCTTTCTTTTTTCCGGGAGTGTGCATTTCTTGCTTTTTATTTTTTTCAGAACTTGCAGACCTTATTTCCCTTCGAGTTTGTATATATTTAATTTTTCCTAAAGCGCATTTTTTCTTCTTTTTTAAAAAAAAATCTTCTTCAACTTCTTCTTTTATCATCTGATAGTGCGTAAATCGAAATCTTATTTGGGAAGTTTTCTTTTTTTTTTCATTTTAAATAAAACTTATGCATATTTGAATAAACAGAACATTATTGAAACGTTGTTTTTAAAGAAAGTTTGCAAGTTTTATTTATTTATTTAAAGCTAATCTATTAAATTAATTAAAGCTAGCTTTCTTTCTTTATTTGAAGGTCCTTCCGGATGATTTTTCGGTGACAATGAAAAAAGTGAAGGAAGGAAGAAACAGAAGAAATTGAATGAAACTATAATTGGCCGTTTACAATTGTTTAGAAATAAGCATTACAAAAATGATTCAAATTTAAACGAATAAAATTTAATTAAGAATAATACTTTCAGAAATTCGTAAAATTTGTTTTTCTCTTCCATTTTTACTTTTAATTTTTCACTTATTTAAAAATGATGTAGCTTAAGATATGAATTCCGTTAATTAAACTGAAATACAATTAAAAATTGTTTCAATGCATAATATTGTGTTTTAAAAAAAGGGTTCATTCCATATCATTCACCTGAGTTGGAAGAACCCAATTATTGAAACTGATTTCATCCGAATAACTTTTATCAAGAACTATTATTTTGGTTTGAAGAAGATATTGATTGTATTTACCATCAGTTGAAGAAGACATTATTAATGGAATATTTATCCTGAAGATGACGATTAACACTAGCTGAAGCACGTTGATGAATCATAGTAGGAAATTATTATCCATTCGTCTAGTAATTCTATTGTTCAGACAGTGAAGATAAATAAATACAGTGAGGAATCAAATTATGATAAATAATAAAAATCATTTTATTTTTAAAATTTATGGAATCATATGGAGCTTCAAAGTAAAAAAAAAGATTAATTTTTATGTACATTTAATTGTTCATTTTAATTGTACATTTGTGTACAAATTAATAAGTTTAGAAAATGGCCCGGAACAGAAATTGGCATTCGAAAAAGAAGGCGATATAAATAATAGGGAATTTTAATGAAATCGAAACATCAACAATCATATTACGGTTTTCGAATTCTATGCTTATGTGTGAGGCAGTTGTAGAGGAAATCTCTAAAAATAGTTTTTATTCTGCACTCAATTTAAGGTTGTGGTAAAAAAAGATTATATTAATGATTGCATATTTAAGCATGACAATTCCGTTAACCGAAATCATTTTCGAAATTATGACTATATAGAATACGTGTTAAATATAAACGCTAAGGAGGAGCACTAAAATTGTAATTTTCTTCGCATCATCACTTAGTTAAGTTAGATCGCCGTAATTTCTGCCAAAAGAAAGAATTTTTCACGCTATCCTTGCTGGAAACATCGACGGGGGTGTGGGTTTAGAATGGAATCAGAATCGTGCGGTTTGTTACAAATGGTATATTCAAATCAACAACAGAAGCAGACGCTGTCTAGCACAATTGAGAGATACAACTGAATTTTACAATAAAACATCTAGAGCCGAGGTGGCTTACGGGATCGAGCGTCATGGATCATGGGTTGGAGTCTCCTTGCTGTTCCGCTAACCATGAGAGATTTCCGTGGTTTTCTCCTCCGTGTACTGCAATTTCGGGTCAGTTTCATCAAAAAAAGTCCTCCACGATGTCAAATTTCTCCCAATACTTAATCTAGGAGTTCCCTTGTCTTCTGGATTGGGTTCAAATCTTCAAAGCTACGGGGTAGAACATTGGTAGTCGTAAACCCAAAATATTGAGAGGCTGTTCAACGGCGGTTATAAAATAAAATATATTTTCACTGTCGTGCAATTGAAAAAAATACAAATATAAATTTTAAACTTTTTGTCTCTTAAGTTGATTTTTACTTTGCACAACAGAATACCTACTTGATAAAAGGAAATATATTAAATTATCATGCTAAAATTAAATGTCGTAATAAGGGAATTTCTAGAAGAAATTAGATTAAAACCCGACGTTATTTCAATTAGCCGAAAGAGACCGAATGACTTCTTCGGATAATCGAGGTCTTCTTACTGCAACTATAAAAGAAAGACTCTCTTTTCTCTTAAGAGAAGAGGAAATCAGAAAATAAATGTAAGAGGGGGGAAGGAAGAAAAATAAAATACCAAAAGAAGAGAACGGCGGAGGGAAATGGAATGCATGGGATATCGTAAAGGTAGAGGCATTTTACCCATGATGCACCGCTCCATAAAGAAAGGGGAGAAAGAAGGTAAGGACGACTCAGGGTCAGCAGGGCCTGGATTTCATCGATTTTCACCTCCCCCTCACAGCAGACGATTGCTAGACGCTGAACCAAAAGGGCTCTCTTACTTCCATGTAATGGCGGCTTTCCTGCACAGTTGGAAACTTCTTTTTATCTATCCATAGAATACAAATTCCCAAGAAGATACATTGTTTATGTCGAATCGTAAAGATTGCGTGATGTTTTTGAAAATATCGGATATTTTTGATATCTATATCAGATATTTTCATACATATATGTGATATTTTTTATTGGAAAGTTAATGTAACTGTCGATAAATATTTTCTGCCATTTTATTAACGTAATAAAGTCTATTTATGATTACATGACTTAAATTCAATTGTTGGAACTAATGTGCCACAAATAGCCAAACTATTGAAGTCGCCATATTTTTTCGCTGTTTGGAGAGCAATGCGTTAATGATAATTTTTCATTAAAAAAAATCAATAAATACAAAAGTACAAAATAAAAAAGTAGCGTGTTACAAGAAAAATACTAGTTTATAGTGATTCTTGGCAACTAAATTTAAAAGTAGTATTGGTAAAGAAACACAGTTCAAACGCAGCTACTTTTTCCAACTTGGATTGGTGCAAATTTTACGTGAAATTATCAGTGGGCAGCAAATGAATATATGGCGGGTGTACAGTGCATCAACAACAACAAAATTACCATCCTGAGTAACTTTTGATCTAATGATCGGATCTTCACGTTCTAGAGCTCAAACTTAATAGTTCAGGATGGTAATCTCAAATATGCTAACTAATTAGTGCAGACGAAATCAGACACAAAAACGTACTTTTTCTGAATAAGCGCACAAACCATAGGACTTAGCCACAATCTAGGAAATATGGTGGTGGAAAATACGTTTACTTAAAATTATTTTTCGCATGGAACTACCTTTTAAGGGGTCCAAACTTTGGAACGCTCTCCTGACCAAACTAAGGGGCCGTATTTCCTAGATTGCGGCAAATACCTATATTTTGGGTGTCAAAAATCTGAATCTGTCGTAAAAAAGGTATGTTTATTTAGAAGAAAGATGTTTTTGTGTCTGATTTCGTAACTTGAAATATCGTCTGCACTGATTAAGTAACGTATTTAAGGTCACCCTTTTGAAACACTAAGTTTGAATCCTAAAATATGCAGATCTAATCATTAGATCAAAAGTGATTCAGGGCAGTCCCTTTTTCTTGGAGCACTGTATTTTACTTCTAAAAGAAAATTAAAGAGCAAAATTGCGAATATTCGATAACTTTCTAGTACTTCTTGAATTTGCTGTCAAAAGTTGCTTAAACAGTTAAAGGCTGAAAGAAAAAATTCGAAAAAAAGGGGTTTAAAATAATAAATTGGCTGATGCAAGCGTAAAAAAATATTCCTTACTAGTTTACCTTGTTTAAATAAGTCAATTTGAAATTGTAAACTAATTTTTACGATTTTTTTTCTTTTATTCATCAATTTTGCTTAAATTTTTAATAAGAATAAAAATGAAATCGTTCAGCAAAATTCTTACACTAAAATTAGGTAGTGAAAATTATCATTACGACAATAGTTTAAAGTCACTAAGTTAAAAAATAGGTACCTATAGTTAACTTAATTTGTAATAAAGTAATTCTAGTTTAACTACAGCCAAAAAATTAGTTTTTCAGACTACGGTTAAAATTTCCTTCTTGTATTTAACAAAATTTCCATTAAATAAATATTTTCAAAAGAAAAAAAATTTAAATAATAAATATTTCAATAAAACCTTAATTTCAAGTACCATGCATTTTTTTCTTAATTAAGAATTTAAAGAAAACAAAAATTTCATCCACAGAAAAAAATTTATTAAAACGTAAATTTTGTAACATCTTTTACTTCAGTTTAATTCTAAAACTAGATTACTATAACAAAAGTCAATATTTAAACAAAAAACAGGACGAGGTATTTCGACTTTCTTACTTAAGCGTAAAAAAAGTTTGTGATTTGATTGCTTTTTTTTTTTGTCTTTCTTTCTTTTTTCCTTTTTTTTTTTTTTTTTTTTTTTTTTTTTTTTTTTTGACGAGAGGGGAGGAAAAGTTTAAAATAGACAAAATATTCATGCTAACATAATTTTTGAGCTGCCCCAAGGTATTAATGGTACTTTATAAATCAGTAATGGTGCCAATGAGAACAAAAACATCTTTTCTTTATAGGAAAAAAACATATTAAAATGTATCAACTAAACTTAGCTTACTTAACACCCAAAACGAAAATAAACATTTAAATTTTCTTGAAAAAAAAATAGTTATGTAGGTTCTAAAATTAATGATTTGTGTCATTTTTGGTTAAATTTATATAAATTATCTAAACTAAACAACTAAAGAAAAGTTCTTTTAAGGGAAATTAATTATCGACTATGCTAACCTTCATCAACCAAAAGGTACCTCATGGTAAAATATAGCTATGTTTTATATACTAGTGAATTGGTATTTAATATTTGTAGTGGTAGTATTGCCACACTTTAAATTAAATAAACATTAAAAGGTTTTATGTTGGTTAATGAAAATAGAATAATTTTCTAAATTTGTAGGTATCAAATCAGCCATGGAAGGAAAGGCTCTCCTCTATGTGTAACGGTTAATTTAATAAATCCGATTATTATTAATACTAACCGGTCAATGTTAATAACAACAGCTTCTTTTGCCCAAAATAGAACTATTGCAAATTATTTACTTTAACTGTTATTATTAATAACAAATGAAGTTTGGTCAATGTGATCAAACGGTTTACCTAGCATTGTGACATGGGTGTGCCTCTTTGTATATGTGTTACGGTTAAAGTGATAAATCCGGTTATTATTAATACTAACTGGTCAAAATTAATAATAACCGCTTCTTTTGGTCAAAGTGAGAAATAAAAAGAGGAAATTTTCCTATCGTGATCTGTGACAGAATAATTAATAATTCCGAAGTCTTGGCAACTTCCGGGCAGCCGATCACGAGAAACTAAACAAAACATCACAGAAAGGAACCAACTCGAAGGGTATAACTCGTAACAGCCCCCGGGCAAACATCTACCCTTTTTTTTTTTTTTTTTTTTTTTTTTTTTTTTTTTTAATTTGCAAGTTTAAAATCTATTTGTCACCTTGGCGATTGTAGTTGGCTCGAAAGATCACGATATGGAAATATCCCCGAAATTTATAAAGCTTACTAAAAATAACTGAATTATAAATACCTTAAGTTGTTAAAAGATTAATTCTAGTTGACGGACAACACACAAACAATATAGCGAATGTAAACAATCATGATCAACAATCAATTCAGCGCCTTGGCGATTGTAGTTGGCGTAGCAGATCACGATACAGAAATATCCCAATAAAAACGCGAAAGAATGGCATTGATCAAACTTCATTGGTTATTATTAATAATAACCGGTTGTTGTTGTTCCTTATCCTCCAATTGTCTGACGAAGTCAGACAAGATCCAATAGGTTGTTGACCCTCAAAAATTCGATGACAAGAAGTGGAGTAGCATATAAGTCCTCCTTGGAGAAGCCCAAGGAGTCAAGGATATGTTCGGCTGAGGCCTGCTGGGCTTCACATTGGAGCAGACTGCCTAAGTCTTTCTTCCTTCAAAGTACGAGAGACTATTCGTGTGTCCACTTGCCAATCTGGAAATAGCTGTTTGAGATGCTCTATCCCCTATATGAACATGCGGCCCGGTTCCTTGGCCGCATACCAATGATGAGAGGGGGGGATTTTGGACTGGTACTCTGAGTAGGTAAGGTCTGAGGACGAAGATGTTAAATGACCTCCTTGGCCAAGCGATCCGCTTGCTCATTGCCAAAAATGTCAACGTGGGATGGTATCCACTGAAGATGAACGTCGTGGTGCTTTGAAATAGGTTGAAGTTTAAGAAGAATGGAGATGCTTGTTTTGTCTCCAACTTTAGTCCAAGTGTGTAGGTGTTGAAAAGAGCTGCGACTGTCCGACAGGATCGAAAGATCTCCAAAGTCACTTTTGTTGATTATGGCATCGATGCCCTGTTCAATTGGGTATACTATAGCCTACGTCACAGGTTGTGTTATTCCTACTAAATTTAACCCATGAACGGCATTTTCTGCGAGTCTAACTTCAAGCCACAAATAAACAAACGAAGTGTTTGATCGTTTAAATAGCTGCTCGCCAGATTTTATTGCATTATAAAGAAAAGTAAATGATATTCGATTTTTGATTAATAATTGATTTATGTGGATAGTGGCATTTATGTGGATAGTGGCATAGAATTTAGCATTGCGTCACGGTAAATGCTATTCCTACTAAGTGGAAGTAGTTGTGTTTTTTTTATATTATACCCAATTGCGATTAATTCAGTTCGAAAGATAATAACCGGTCAATGCGATAAATTCGCTTAAATTTTTCACTGTAACCGGCTTATTTGGCTATTATTATTAATATTGAGCTGTCAGTATTAACCGACTATTCGCGATCGCAACGCTCGAGTACGCCGTCTAGCGGGAGCCTGTAAATATCGGACATTAATTTATCACGTTTTCATTTAGTTCCATCAAAGTCATTGACTGAATCAGACGCCATTTTTTAGCAGCAAATAGGAAACAAAATTTCCCTAAGGAAAAAGCCGAAGAACTTGAAAAAAATCTCCAGAATATTAGTAAATCTTACAGGAACAGAACACGCCAAACATTTGAAGAAAAATTCCTCAATAATTTTTAATTTCTATTATCAACAAACTTGCAACTGATGACTTCCGATTTCGGATACTGTTACAGATGTGTGTATTAAGGTAAAATGCATTTCTTCTGTCTTCAATTCATTACGAATTAAAGTGAAGTCAACATTGCTTTCGTCATTCCAGTGAATAAATATGAATTCAGAACATACAGAATTGTAATAGTTATAGAATAGTATATATTTCTGTATCCATATAATTCGGAAAACAACAATAAAAAATTATCCAAGTTACTTGAAATAGTGCCATTTCTGCTGATTCTTAATTAATTTAAATCGTTTTCTTGGTAAGTTTTTTTTAATTTTGAAAGAATAAGTTCAACTAGAATTCAGCTATTCTGTTTTTAGCTACATATTCACATTCATATCAATTATAAAATTTTGCTGTGTAGTATGTTATCTAAAAGTAATGAAGGTATAAACTATGTATCTATTATTTGAGAATAAAGTTTTCAAACAAGGAACTTATCATTTTGGAATTCTCCGGGAATCATAAATCAGGTAAGTGCAATGATTTTTACAATAAAAAATTTGCTTGTAAATATTTTTTTTTCATTTGATGATGGTTCTCTACACTACAGAAAGGGTTTTTACGTCTGATTAAGAACTATAAGAATAATAAAAAAAGAAACAATATGAAAGTTTTTATTTCAATGTAAAGAATTCTTAAAATCGTTTTTTTATCCTAAGAATTCTTTATTTTCCGTTTTTTAGTTTATAATTTTTTGATAAAAATTGTTCTCAAAATACTTTTTTTGAAAAATTAAATGGTATAACATTATGTGTTTATGTATACTTCTTGTATATTCCAATGTTTGAAGTAATATGATTCAGAAAAGTATGGAATAAAAATTCGGTACTAACGTATTAACGCCACCGCAGCTACAGATTTGGCGGTTTTTAAGTGCCGCTAATCTACACTTAAAATTTTTGCGACAATTCATAAAATAAAACACTTTATTTAAAATAAAAATAGTTAATCGGATTTCGGTGGAAAATGAGCCGATATAGAGTTTAGCATAGATTCAAAACAATCATATCGCCATATGAACTCTGATGAATAAGATTCCAAATGAAATAACATTTCCAAAACGTACGTTTACCAAGATAAAGTTTTATGTTGTGGGAATTGGTACATTTTCGTTTTTTCGGTAAAATATTTCCCTCCTGAAAAAATAAAATTGCATCTTGTTTTGTTTTTGGCAAATCCCAAAGACGAATATTCGTAGCACTAAAAATGGCGACAAAAAGGAATTGTTTTTTTGTTTTTTTTGTTTTTGTTTCGTCAGCATTCTTTATTTTACGTTTCTTAGTTTCTAAATAATGATTTTTATTGAAACTTGAAATTTTTTGATAAAAATTGTTGTCAAAAAACGTAGTTTACAAAATTAAATTTCATAAAATTATGAGGCTTATGTATACTTTTTGTTCATTTTAATTTTTGAACTAATATGATTCTTAAAACTATAGAATGTAAAGTTTAAATGGACCTTTCATGTTATATCATTAAATTTAGTAAAACTATTTCTCGGGCATTAGGTTTTAACTCTTATAAGAATATACATATTTTTTTCTGTTAATGTACAAATATTTTTCCGATGTGTTTTGGATATTCCTTCTCTAATAAAAAGAGATACCATTTTGTTTTCGGTTGTACAAGAAAGAAAATCAAGCATTTTTCTTTTTTAAATTTAATAAGCCACATTAAAGAAGGAACGTTGCAATGCTACACGCTACATTAACGACGTCTCTAGAGTAACTGAATGACGGTTCATATAGAAATCGCAGGTAAGCGTCTCATACAACAACGCCCCCTATAGTTCGTTGCGATCGCGAATTCACGTTTACCGTAACATACATCAAATGATAAATGATGATCTGTTCATGAATTTGCCAATTAATTAAATAATGAGATCCAGTTTTTCAAGATGAAACTCCAAATTCCTTTGGTTGCATCAGCACAAAATTAATAAAAATTTGCCAATAAAATTTTTCTTTATTTACAATTTAAAGAAATATTCTATGATCTCGAAGCCTCTACTATCATATTATAATATCTGTTTTTACTACCTTATTTAGATCTCAAATAAAATTTTAAAAAAAGATCTGCGTTATTATGTCTAACAAATAGTGTTTTCCTTAAAATCTGTTAGAAAAGGTCATTTTTTAATGCAAAAATAACGTTTTAAGATGTAGTGACCGCAACATTCTTTACGGTGACCCGGATTATTGCTAGTTTCTAGGAATAATTTTTCTGATAAACTGCAACGAAGTTAGATACGAGAAAAATGACTGCTACTAAAGGAACGGAAAACCAATTAGATAATGAAAATTCTACAGTGAAGCACAATTCAAAATTAATGGAATAACAAATCAAGACGTCACGTTTCACTACATTGTCTCACAAATGGAACCTAAACATATCGACACTATTTGGGACATAATAACTAATTCGGCCGATTATTCATCAGCAAAACAACATTTATTAAATACATTTGGGTAGACTATATTTGAGGGTGCCCCTTGATTCTCGCCAAGTTGTGATCGCGGTTGTTCGCCAATCTGGACGATGTTGAAACCCAATCGTGATTCTGATTGGTTTAAATTTTATCGTTATTTTTAAATGTTCAACAGTATATATAGTTTCAGAGGTCAGTTAGTTCTACGTTGGATGTCGGCTGGTAAGGTTAATTTTGCTTCTGGTCCTGAAAATGATTTCGGTAAGTAAGATGATTTCCTGACCTTTTCCATTTCATTTTAAACTTCTTCTGCGCATTATAATAGGGGGCGTTGGTTTTTCAGTTTTTAGTGTTTTCTTTTCCTCTACTTGCTTTTGAAGTTGATGCTTGACCTGTGACTTAGTGAGTTTTTCTGATGATTTTGATTGATTTTCTTTTCTTAATTTGTTAATTATTTTGAATGTATCTTGTTTTTTCTGGACCTCTATACAAAACCATCGGGGTACTGAGGGAAATTTTTTAAGCATTTGCTTCTCCCTCAAATAGAAATGGTTTTGTTTTTAATGGCTACCGAGGCCGGTACCCCCTGAAGACGTCGGCTTCGGTGGTCATATTTTTATTTATATTTTTATTTTTATTTCATTCGTTTCTTGTATTGATACTTTTTTCTGAAATTTCTGCTGCTTCTTAGCGCGTTTTTTTCAAAGAAGTTTTATCCTTTTCGAATTTAATTATTTGTGTTTTCTTTCAGCATTCGGTAAGTAAGATAATTCTTAAGTTTCTGTACGATTTGAATAACAATGGAAAAAAAAGCAGTGATTGACTGGCTTATGAATGAAAGTTTAATTAGTAATCGGTATAAATGTCATGTTTGTGCGAAAGATATGTCCGGCACCATAGATTCTACTCAAGATAAATTTAAACAATATCTAGCTGCTATTAGAGAATTCTGTGTACCTAAAAGTGTGGATATTCAAGCTAAATAAAGTGAGTCGAATATTTCCTCTACTTATTCCATTAATTTTTGTTTCGATTCAAAATGCATTTTATTGGGTTTATTAATTTTGCTTATATTGGGTTCATTGCAATTTTATTAAGTTTTGGTCGATGTTTTGTTGAAATTTTCTAATGTTTTATTGAAATATCATTATGTTTTGGCCGCCATTCCTGTTACCATGGTGTTTCGCGCAAACAGGAAACATAAGTCGCGCAAACATAAGTCGCCAATTTTGCCACGGGGCACCCTGAAGTATATTTTTCCCATACATTTAAAGAGAGTGAAAACAAAAGAATCAAGCGCTTTTCACTGGAATTGAATTGAATTTTGCATATATTGGCTGTTAGTGATGAGGGTAAATATCAATTGGCGATTATGGTTGATAAAAGTTTTGACCTGCACAATCAAAATGATTGTTTTTAAAGCTCAGTCAACTAAAGTGAAGATTACAAACTCGTCGCCAAACATCATTTCTCAAGTATTGGACAAGATATCTTCGTCGGAGCAACGTACTGAAAAACTTCATTTTCATTGCCAGCCAAAGGAAAGAAGGCGGAGCAAAGAATATAGAAAGTAGAAGTCCAGCTTTTAGAATACGTAGCAAACACGGGGAACTACTCGGCTCGGTATGCTATACCAGAAAAACAACTTACAGGGTGAGCAACATTCTCAGATTTAACATAGTATTATATGTACCAAGATCCAGCTCATGCGCATAAGAAGCAAAGTGACTGTCAGGAGTTACGTCAACTGTGAACTGGTTGTTTGGAAACTCTACACATATGGTTGGATAAACTACCACTCTCCCAGCCATTTTATTCCTTCTTTCTAAATCAAAATGTGTTAGCAACTTCAATTAACATGAATGATATTAATGTATTCTCAAGTTGCAGTTGTTGTAGTTCTTTTACGTCCATGCTAGAGCAGCACAATGGACTATCAGCGACTGTCTGGGAAACATCCCTGAGGATGATCCGAAGACATGCCATCACAATTTCGATCCTCTGCAGAGGGGATGGCACTTCCGCTTCGGTAGCCCAACGACCTGCACGTGAAGTCGAGCACTTTACGGTAGAACTGTTTAACGAGGACCAATACTGCACACCATCGGTCCCTTGACAGACTAATCCAAGTGGTCACTCTCCCGCACACTGACCGCAGCCAGTGATGCCTGACTTCGGTGATCTGCTGGGAACCGTGTCTTAACGATCAGTCCACTGAGGGACTAATGTATTCTCAAAGGAATATCTTTACTAACGGTATAGTACTGTTTATCAATAGTGTAAAAACGATGAACAAACCAACAATAAATTAAAATAGAACTTTCCTTCTCCTCCCCAACCCCAGTAGAGGTTGATGGTGAGGAGGTTGGAAACCAGTTTCAAGAGCTTCTGCTGTGTGCCTCTAATAATTGTTTTTTCCTTTATGCACAGGGACAATACCTTGGAAGACTGGTTTACATTATGCCTACAACAGTTAGCCTTCTTCCCCTATGTATATTCTTTTGCCATAGTATAGGAAATGATATATCGTATTCTACGCAGAAGCAGAAGGCGTTGCAGTCCGCATGGTAAACTGTGCTATCACCACTTTACTTTCGGATCAAGATGTTTTCGGGGAATATGTAAGCCACCATGTAACTGGAAAGATCAGAAAAACTTGTCTGAGCAGTAGAATCAGATTTAGCCACCAGTTCTGTTGCTGCAGATTTAGGGATATGCCGTGAATTTTTATAACGGACAAAAAAATGGTTTTAAATTGTTGGTCACAGTTGAGGGGATGTAAGTCCAATTCCGATCTAATGTAATTACAAAGTAAGAGCTGACTTTAAACCTTATGCTGCGAATGGTACTGAAATCCCGTGTTACGGACACAAAATTTCCTTCGAACGATTCACAAAAATTTACCCGACTTGTAAAAAATGCTGTGTCCATCCTGCCTCACCGAAGCATATACTTGATTGTGTCGGGCAATCCATGGCAGACTTAACTTCCGATCCCATTCTTGTCATCGACTTTCTGGCTGTCAACAACTTTTTGGAGGTGATCTCACTAATGTCAGATCTATGAGGATAAGCAACAACAGCAACAACAAATTTTAAATCTTGATTTGGGACTTCACCGAGGTTTTCAATATCCATTTATCATAGCCAAAGTCAATAAAAGCATTTTAGGTGCAACTTTTCTTATCCGGTTCAATTTATCGATCTGTGTTTAAAACAAAACAAAAATTATGTTGCAACTAAACTGCACATTATTAGTGAAATAATATCATGAATTGATGAAGTGGTTGAAGTGTGGAATCTGGGGCCCCTTTTGCTTGGAGACAAATTTCAATTGTAAAATTTTCCTAAAACTCAGTTTCTGGCTACCATGATATCCTTTTCTAGCTGTCTCTATTTTTAATGACGTCAGCATCAGGTTACCACAATTTCTATTTATCGCTATGTGATTGGTTCTTAGTTTATTTTCATATATATAGCTAGGCATGTTTTCAAATCAAGCAATATCGGAGGGGCCCCCGATTCTACACTTTAACAAATGAATTAAATCTAAGTGCCTTGAACAAAAATTTTAAAAATTCTGATATTTTGGCATAATTTCATGAAACAACAAAACCCGATTTACTAGTTTCTTAAACAGAACACGATGTTAGGCGTTATATAACTATTAATGGCAAACTAGTGCATTTGAAAACAAGGGAGCTAGATCCTAACAGATCAGAAATCGACAAACGAGAATTCAACTTTATGCTTGAAAACGATATTCTACGAACATCGATATCACCTTGGGCAAGTCCACTTCATTTGGTCACAAAATCAGATGACATTCTAGAACCATGTGGAGATTATCGCTACATGAATGATGTCGAAGTATCAGGTCGTCATCCATTACCCAGGATTAAAAGATACCATCACATTTTGAAGGATAAAAAGATGTTTTCAAAGCTTAACTACTTAAAGCATGTTACCAAATGATAAAGATGTGAAAAAAAACAGAGATAAAATGACTAAAAAAGTTTATTAAAAAATTTGTGATCACTGGTTACCCATTGGCAAAATGATCGAAAATATTGTTCAAATGATGAAGTTCTCTTTTATTCACAACTGAAGAAATATTTATAGGATCTCTCTGGTCCCATATCTCCAAAATAAACTCACCGACTTAATGCATAACAAAATTAAAAGTGAAAAAAAGAATTCTAAAAAATATTATCAAACAGCAGCTGTCGCCATAGCAAAGCATGCAATGACGACGCATGCGCACTGTTTACTATTACTCTTGAACACAGTTGAAAAGTGTGATGACGTCCAAATAAGGTGCGCACGCCATCAAACCCAAAACAACACCCATTTTGCCAATGGGTAATAACACCATTTGAACTTTTTAGACTTAACGGCAGTTTCGGCTTAACAATTGCTTCAACCGCTTTCCATTGATTTATTGATGGAACTATGGCGTTACTACCACTACAAATATGAAATACCAAATCATTAGTATATAAAACATGTTAACTTGATTTCATCAAGAGGTACCCTTTAATAGATGAAGGTTGACATAATCGATTATTAAATCCCCTTTCATTGGACTAGATTTTACTTTTCCCTATTTGCACGCCATCCTAAAAGCGTCGGAAAATGAGGAACAACGCAAGTAACATCTTACGGAAGTATTTTGTAGAATCCAACATTATGGTCTGCGTATCAACCAATCTAAATCAGTGATGGGAGGAAAAAAAATTGGAATTTTTGGGGATATTTGATGACGCCAAATGGCTCAAAACATTTTCCAGAAATGGTACGAGCTATAACAAATTATAAACTTCCTGAAATTATTCACGAACTTCGTTAATTTTAAGGACTGATTAACTTTGACAGAAGATATTCAAGGTCTCTTGAATAATTATTTAAAGGGTTAAATAAAAAAGACTGAAAGAAAATTCCGTGCATATACAAGTACCTCTAATTTCGCCACTGGTTCTATTCTACAACAATATGAAGAATGAGATTGGAAACCTATATCATTATATTCAAAAAAGTTAAATGACGCTTAACCCTAGAAAGACTGAAATACCTATATCGCCCAAAAGCAGTCAAAATGACTGCATCGTGCAAAAATAACTAATGTGTAAAGAAATTTGCTTCAAATTAGTTTTTAATACTTTTTTACATTTTTTACAGTTATATAACAAGTTATTAGTAAATCGAAAAATTATATGTTGTACAAAAAGTCACAAAATTTTAAAAATTGTTTCCATTATATACATCATTGTTTTTTCTAATTGAAATTAAAAAGCAGTCAAAATGACTTCCTTAGGCAATCTAGTGTTGAAAAGCTTATAGCACATACGATCGGGAACTATTTGCCCATCAAACAATTTAATCATGTGTTCAACAAATATAAAATATATAGCTAGAAAGGATAATATTGATGTAGATTCGATTGTCTAAAATTGAATCAATCTCGGACATCGATTATTAGACAATTGGAAATGAACATATCAATGATACCAAACGAAAAGAATATATAGCAAACAATGAAGGATATTAACAACTGTCTTCCTTTATCGCAACTATTTTGCTTGGACTATTATAGTCTTTGTTTTTCAACCTTATATAGATTGCGAATGTCAACAACAAAAAGAAGATCTGTATTATTATGTATATAAAGGAATAACATCTTTTAAAAAATCATACGTGTTGTTTTCATTACAATCAGTAGGTGAAATGTGTTTTTAAGCATAAAAATAAACTTTTTTAGTGTAGAAACCGCTACACGAATACATTTTGATGAAACAAAGAGCTCCACCATTGAGCGACAGACTAACTCATAGGCATTTTCCTGAAATGTTTACCATCCTCTCATATTTAGTTTTGATTATAATTCTAAATTAAAATCAAAATCTAATAATTGTGTTTCTTTATTATAAAGTAATCCTAAGATATCACTTTCTTGCACAAAGGTTTCCACGATATATTTCTTACTTAACACGAAGACAGGCACGAAGCCTTGTAGAACATAAATAAACTAGTTATGCATCGAAGTTGCCAAGTACAGAAAACAAAAATATATCATGGTTACGATAAAATACATAAACGAATAAAAAATCGAACTTAAATAAAAGAAGTAGAAGATAAGAAAAAAATTGTATTTTAAAAAATTCGATGTGTGATACGACGTAGTATTTAATTAACTTCTCGTTGATTAACATTCTAACGTAAGTGGAGAAACTTTGATTAACTTTAACACGCCATCTTGTTCGTAAACGATCAGCTGGCGCTAAGATCATAGGTTACGTGTTTGGGTATCACTGTCTTCTTGAGTTGCAAGTTCCCAATTGATGAAATAATAAAACGTTTTCGTAAACATGTAAAATTTCCTCTTTTTTTTCTTATTGCATTCATTCAAGAAAAGTACGCTTTTTTTATGTCTGATTTCGTAACTTAAAATAACGTGCGCACTGATTAATTAGCATATTTTAGAACAACCCCTTGAACCATTAATGTTGAGTTCTAGTGCGGAAAGATCCGATAATTAGATCAAAAGACTCAAAGTGTTTTTTTTTTTCTTTTTTTTTAATTTAAATTTTATTTAATTTTAATTTTTTAATTTAAAAATTAAATTATTTGTTCACCATTCCATTTGCAATGCTGAACGAGCAATGAGAACGTATGGAAATATCTAATGCATGATAGAATACAAAATTAAAATCCGTGCGCACTAACAATTCTTCCTAAATCTAAGGTGTGTTTGGTTTAAAATTTTTAGATTAATGTTTGCTCCGAGCATTCAGCATGGCGCACTAAAATATATCAGCAATAGTCAGTCAACATTGCTGCTCTCCATCAACTCTAATAATGAGACACCAATATTTCCTGATGGAAACGTTCCGTTATGTTCTCCATTGACTGAACCAAAGTTTTTGGAAAAGAAGTCAAGTTTGGAGGTACGTTCAGGAGATTGAGGCCTTTGCTTCTTTTTTTATTTCACTCCTCATGCGTTTCTTCACAACAAGGTCATGCAGATTTATTATTTTTAATTGACTGCAATTGATTTCTATTGATTTCAAATTGACTGCAGTTGATTTGAAAAGCATTTCTTTCGATATCATTCAGTAAGTCTTAAAAGGACCTTCTGTGACACGCTTCTTTCACTTTTGCATGACTTAACTCCGGAAATTTCGTGCAATGGATACCAAAATGCATCTTAGTCATCAGTCTTCATTATCCCAGCTTCATTTATAGTGGAGGCATAATATCCTGTAGTGGGTACTAAAATGCATCTTAGTCGTGAGTTCACATGAGCCCAACTTCATTTAAAGTGGAGGCAGGATATCGTGCAATGGGTACAGAAATCCCTGTCAGTCGTGAGTCTTCACGAGCGTAGCTTCATTTAAAGTGGAGGCATGGTAACTTTGCCACGCAAAACATTTTTATTCCTAACTGCTTATGCTTCTGAGTGGCCAATTTTAATTTGCGCAGCCCTCTATTTTTGCTATCGCTCTCGCAAAGAAAATAGCAGAATGTATCCTGTCTGCATTCCCATCCCTTTTGAGTCACAGAAGATGCACCATTTATACTCGGAATAGCGTATTTTATTCAAGATGTTGTGACATTATTTCGTGTGTACCCTTTGAATTGGTTGAACATACAAACAGTACCGATGCATATTTGATTCCATTATGAAATGATACCGTTTTTAAACTAGTTTTAAGAGTCGTATATTAGTGTCACTCAATTTTAAGAATTTCAAAAGTTCCTTGCGTCAGTGAAAAAACTTTTTTAGCTGTGTTCGGTGCAAATAAATTTCTTGAAGGCGTGAACCGAGATTTTCACCTGGGTTCGTTATTAATACCGGACACCATGAGAAGAATTAAATACATGACTTTTTTGATATTCAATGACTATTCAACCCATTTTGCTCAAATTTTGCATTTTGTCAGACAAAATTATCTTCTTTGAAATGATGCCGAAATTGCATATCTTACAATTCAATATTTTCTCGACCATTATTAAATAAAGTAATAAAAAATAATAAAAATTTACTAAAAGTTATTTTTTTCATGGAATTATCTTTGGATAGACAAATTTTATATTTGTGGGCAAAAAATTTTCAATTCACTTAAACAGTTCTCGAGATATAGCGAGATACGCAAAAAGTAAAATTAACATCGAGTGGTCCAATTTCTGAGCAGCTCTCCTGGCCAAACTATTGCGACCCTATTTCGCAGATCACGACTACCACCTACATTTTGGGTGTCAGAAATCCGAATCCGTCGAAAAAATGGCCTCTTCATTCAGAGAAAGTATGTCTTTGTGCCTGATTTCGTAACTTAGAATATCGTCTGCACTTATTAATTAGTTTATTTGAAGTCACCCCCTCGAGTCATTAAGATTGAGTCCTAGAATGTGAAGATCCAATCGCCAGATCAAAAGTTATTCAAAATGGACCGCTTTTTTTTTTTTTTTTTTGCTTACTGTACATTTCACTAACAAAATGATCTTTGGCTTTTCAAAAATTATCAACTGATTAGTAAAAAGGTTGAGCAATGAAAAATATCGTGAGAGTTGGGGAGAAGACTCCTAGTTTACTTAAATAACTGCTAAATCTCGAACCTCCGTTCAAAGTTACTTAAATCAATGCAAAATCTTTAACCTCCTTGTATCTTAACAACAACAACGAAGCCTAGTGTTTGTCTAATATCTTTTTAATGGAAAGTTTTCCCACTTCCTTTAAACAAAATAAGATTCATGAAGTGCTGGAAAAATTCCAAGAGAAGACAATCGAATCTTCGCCTTTAATACTCTACTTAGTTTGAACATGCTCTCGAATAAAATATAAATTTTGCATTCTTTAGAAGATTACTTTTCGCGGAGACTCTGTTAAAGTGCTATTAAGAATCATTCATTCTACATCACCTGGGCAACACAACATAGTCTGCATTTTTTATTTTTTCGCGCTGTTGATGTTTATGAAAATGTGCTTGATCCCTCCCCCACTTCAAACGAAATTTCTTTTACGACCACCCTTCCGTTGGCATGGAAACTCTTCCTCTCTCTTCAAAATCGTTCCGGGATCTTTAGTCACACCTTCAACTGTTTGTTGCTAAGGTGATGCTTCACCCCATCCCCTCTTTCTATCAACATTCATTCTGCTGTTGAAAAGAAGGAACGCAGCTCATAATATTTTCGATTTTTCCATCACTCTATGTTGCGAGACACCGCATTGCTTCTATCGAGAATGTCACGAATAAGAGGAAATATTTGAGCAGCAATTGCAAAAGAATGATTTATTTTATTTTACTTGAATCAATTATTTATTCTAATGCGGTACCACACACTCGCAGTTTACTCACTTAGGGACCATTCTCATTGTTTGTGAAAAATTTGCATGCTGATGAGAACTTCATTGGTGAATTTTTTGCAGGTGAATATGATTCACCAATCAGGTTATTATTTGTATGCGAATGTTTCAGAGCAGTGAAAATAGACTCTTAGTTCTTCATAACGTTTGGCACAAATGTCATCCAGCCTGCCTATTCAGTCTCTGAATTAATCAGCTAAAACCAAATAAAATATGCCTTCTTAAATTCTGCTTGCATATGTTCTTACCATGTCATTCTAGATCTATCTCTTTTTCTTCTACCATCAGGTACTTTGAAGAGCGGAGCATAAGTTAATTTTTTTTCTATAGAATTCTTACTACAAGGCCTGTCTGTTGTCACTAACTTTCACAACTTTCTGTTCATGCTTATTTTCTTCTTACTGTTCCACCCATCAGTTTGGCAACAAATGTTTCAAGAAGAATCGTTGTGGCTCAGGGTATAAAACGTTCGGCTCCTAAAGGTGACTCAGGTTCGAAACCCATCGATAAGTGTTGGATATGAAACTTGCTCCCAGTTCGCACCATGTACTGACGTAAAATATTCTCAGAGGGACGATTGATTGGATCAGGGATTAGAATCCCATTGGTGTCTGGCTAACAGTGGGATATATTCATGATTTTTCCTCTCCATGTAATACAAATAATGGTTAGTTCCAGACAAAAAGTCGAACACTAAGGCGTGTTAGCCCTAGAGAGCCTTAAGATCTTTAGTTTGTTCCATTGCTTGATCCTTGTCTTCTGTGTTAAGTTCCAAATTACAAGGCTGTAGAACATTGATAGTAGCAAATTCAAAAATGGGTTAGTTGTTCATTGCTGGTTATAAAATGAAATATTACAAACAAAAAATATATTTTTCACATAATAAAGTTTATCGAAAGTAAACTATATCTTTGACGTTTAGGAAACTAACATTTTTGTAATAGATGTGCTTTTTTGCAAATTTTTGGCTATAATCATTTTTTTGCAAATAAAATTTATCGACCGTCCATCTGTTTTGCATGAGTATCCATGACGAATTCCTTAATAGTTCCCGTTTAAAAAAAATACCAAAAAATTATGGATATTGAAGGACTGTATCAAAAATGCAATATCCCTCAGTTAGGTTTAACAAAATAACTTTTAAAACTATGTATTTTTTTCCATAAATAATATTGAGAAAATGACCTATTTGTGAGCTGAAAATTAAGAAAAACGCGAAACAGGATGGAATTTCAATACCAAACAATTGAGAGAGACACTTTTTCAATCACAAAATTATTTTTAAAAAGTTGCATTGTAAATCAAATTTTTGGCTTAAACCACTCGAAACGGAAAGGAAATTACTTCAAGGGATATTTTGCAATCCTAAATTCCTCAAAAGGAAGTGTTGTTCTTTCTGCACAGAAATCGTAGGTTTGGAAAGGCTTCGGCTATGGTAGTGAACTTAATAGAGCATGTCACATAAATGTTACCCATTAGCAAAAGATGCTAGAAACCAATTAACCTCTTCTGCGAAAAGAATTGGTGGTGCAAGTCATGTAGAAGTTTCAGTCTATGGCAGAATTGAAGGCTGTCATCATTGAAATTTGGGATAATATTGATGTCCATCAGGGTTTAATAAATGATACACAACAACATATATTTCAAATCATATCTAAACACTAGTAATGGCTTTATTTCGGCCGGCCATGAGGCCGAGTGGTCAGCGTGCTTGACTGCAAAACCAAGAATAGCGGGTTTGAATTACGCTGAGGGCATGGATGTTTCTCTCTGTGTGTTGTGTGTTGTATGAATGTGGCCCATCCTATGAACGGGTATCTGTGACAGTGTGGCGTGAATAATGCTGCTCGTTTCCGTGACTTAGGTTCACAGGTGCCCATTAGGTAACTTAAAATGGGCAACACATCTGGCAACTTCTGAGGCGAAGAACGTGAGTTCCATACCTGCCGTTAAAAAAAATGCGTTTGAATATAGACACACTCTTGTAATAGCGTTTAGTTCTCATTTGTTTTCCCTGCGTTCACAGAATCCAAGTGGCTTTATTTTATGGGGTGCACTGAAATAGTGATAGAATGAGTTGACACAACTTTAAAATCTCCGATTCTCCGAGAGTCACAAGTTCGGCTATGTGACTAACTTCGGTCATATAATCTACTTTCATGTGTGCCATCTGTTGACAGCTGCAGACACAAACACGTCGAATGTATGAACCGGATGCATTAATTTAAGCGGTAAACATGTGCAAAAAAATACAACATTGAAAACGACCACAAATAAAACTCAAAGAACTTCGCATCAAATAATTAAGAAAGCTGTACTATTACGTTTAATAAAAGGGAAGATTTATAAACTCAACAACGTAATCACAGCATCGCCATTCCAAAAATAAAATCTTTCACTCACTCAGAAGCTATTTACATTCCAAAACTATCACCATGGCAACCACGAAACTCTACTCGTTGCCATATTCTAACTGACACCTAATAAATGAATTATTTTACAAAAAATACCGTGTGAACAAACACATATCTTACACGCGTTGCTCCTGAACAACAACACCCAAGGCACAACCTGTTTTTGCTTGAAACGAGTGTTGGTGGTGTTCATCAAATATAAAATCAACTACTTTTAAGTCTTGACGTTTGGAAAACAATGCTATGAAAGTTTTGCGAAAAGCATACTTGGAACAAAATATTTCTAGTATTTCTCTTTCACGGGTAGCACATCTGGTTTCGTAAAAGGATTTCGGGATAATTTATGCATAATCTTAAGCAGATTTGTTTTTGTTAACCTACTTCAATTATGCTGCTAATATGCTATTCGCTCGTAAGCAATGAGTGTCTTTCAGTGATGCAAAACAAATATAATCTCATTTCTACGGGACAATCTGCACACAGCATGCTACTGCTAAGGGTAAATAGGATTGTTAAAGTGTTTTATGAAACGAATGCTGATTCAATGCTAATTTAAAAATGCGTAAAAAATACTATTTTTCTGTGTTCTGCGTCAATTCGTCGCTCACAATTCCCCGTGGAGTCATTTTATCACGCACAATTTCTAGTGGCAAACATGAGTCGTGAGCGCAATTTGTCGAAGCGAACATGAGCCGTGAACACAATTTGTCAAGGCGAACATGAGTCGTGACTCGTGAGTACAATTTGTCATGGCGAACATGAATCGCGAGCATAATTTGTAGTCGCGAACATCAGTCGTGAGCACAATTCGTCTCAAACATTACTCGTCGTTGCGACAATTTGTCATGAGCACAATTTCTTGCTGTTTCGATTAAAAACGTCTATTTACGAATGCGAAACTCTTGCATTATCTGCAGAAGCTAACTAAATATTAAATACTGACTGGATTTGAAAGTCTAATATAATTTCCCTACAGCATTGAAACGGAACAAAATATCCCATTGGAACTTGTCTTTCCTTGTGATATGGCTTTCCGTTTATCATTACTAACTGACAATACACGCTTATTTGAAGATGAACATCACCCATAGGACTATTTAGTTGATTATTTTTCGTTCGAGAAAGCCATTTTATGATTCCTGAAATCTTCGATGATAAGATTAGATAGGAAGTTCGCCAGATGGTCTCACTAAGCTGTCAGTAGGAGACTTATTTTACTTGATTTAAGAATTTTTGTTTAGATTGGTATGAATCAGAACGATGCTCTTTACGTAATTTACGTAAAATAATATTTTTTACGCAATCGTTAGCTATTTTTTAGGTAACACAAAAAAAGAAGAAGAAAAATATTGAACAAATTCTGACATGAAGGGGGATGTAGGTTTTTTCAATGTTACGTTTTAATTTCATGATAATTGTGTCACTATTTTTACTATTGATGCATTATGAATATTCAGTGATTTTCAGATGGTTTAATTTCTAAATTTACGCATTTTTTTAAAGCAGTTAAATTTTTTTATTAGTTGCATTTTATAATAAGAGTGAAACACTTAAAATTTATTAATTTTAATCTTAAAAGGTGATAAAAGTTTGACACTTGACAGTAATAGTTCATGTAATCTAGGCCAGTAAAATTTTTAACGATTTCATCGATTCCATTAGTATTTTTTTATAACTCTTTGTTCTCTATAACTCTCTTTGTTTCATATCTCTCAGGAAAAGGAGTTGCGACTTTTTTATGGGTACTTGCTAAGTGATGGAAGGATAAGAACAATGGTTGCGTAAGACACTGAAATCCACTCATTTTCTATTTTTATATATGCGATAATATGTAAAGTTCTGGAGAAATATTAAGCATGAAAAGTTATATATTTTTAATTAAAGTTAAATTTAGAGAAAGAAAAAATTGGAAAAGAGTTTATATAATGAGTTTTATGTAAAGTGACAATTTTGAAAAACGATGAAAAAAACAAAAAAAAATTTAAAAAATATTCAAATCCAAATTTAATTTTAAAAAAACGTAATTTTTGTTTTATGCAAAATTATATTCCTTTAAATTTATTTCAAAAATTAGAGAACATCAACCAATCTATGTCTTTATCTCAAAATTCTCTTGCTGAACTTACAGACTAGCTACAACTATCTTTATGCGTTTAGAAAAAATTAATATTTCAAAGAGAGATTTTAGTGTTTTATAGGGAAAACACACAGTAAATTTTTCATAACATGAAAAAATTGCTACATATTTTGAATGTTTATTCCTTTAAGATTTTTGTGTCAAAATATTGAACTGTTTTTCATAAAAATGTAAAACTTACAGTATAATATGATGAGCATGGTGCACGACGCAGTATGCGCTTTGACATGAATGATCATGTAAACATATGCGCGTAGTTGATTAATGTACTCTTATCACATCCCTTTTAGTAAAATACTATTATTTTAACTATTTATTAAAATAATTTGTCTAAATTATGAAAGAAAAACTATTACTTGTTTTTTCAATATAAATAGTTGAAATTTCAATTTATTTATCTGCAATAATTTTTAATAAAGGTTGCAAATAGCTATTGAGAGTTAAAAAACAATTAGAAATAACTGAAGGCAGTATATTTATAGAACAATTAGAAATAAATTTACTTGAAACTATGTTTCTCTTACTTGATGCATCTGTAATTAGTACAATTTTCAACCGATTTGAATTAAATTTTGACACAATGTTAGAATTAAATATAGTTTTCGCTGCAAGAAAGGATTTTTTCAATTGGGTTGACTGTTTATGAGTAATTCACGAAAATGTAACTTATTTTATGTCATCTTTTGGAATTTTTTCAGTTTTTTTTTTTTTTTTGAGGCACCACTTTATTGAGAAAAAATTTCTTTATTAAGAACCTAACGTGTAACGAAAACCATATTCATGTAGTTTAACAATATCAAATGTAATCAAATTTGGAAGATTTTTTTTCAACTTATGAGTACAGCAAGTGAAGAATAATTTTTTTTTGCAAAAGTTATAAACGTTGTATTACATAAGAGGTAATTTTTTTTAATTTTTGTAACATGATAAAATGAAGTTTAAAAAAATTACAATAAGATAAAAAAAAAAATTAGTGCATTAAGTTAAATTGATCCCAATTGTAACGAAATTCGTTAAAAATGCGCCTTTTTTTGCAGGTTTCTACAGTGTTGTTCCCCCTTAAGCAAGCATTGCTCATACATCTCCTCCCATTAACAAACAAATCACAAACCCCTCCCCCTTGGGTGCTTTCATAATATTTTAACAGCTTCAAATTAAATATTTTTCTAGATTTCGTAGACAATGTAATGCAAGCAATATCTTCGTAAATGAATGTATTACATCGAAACTGCCAGAAATAGAACTCACCACAAATTGTAGCTACGGCGAATTGCGCCTGCAACTAATTTTCAAATTGTCGATGCAACGAACTGTATTCTCAACAAATTGACTCGAAACTATATATATATATATATATATATATATATATATATATATATATATATATATATATATATATATATATATATACACAAATTAACATGAAAAACATGAATAAAAGAAAAAACTAAATGGTAGAGAAACAAGAATGGTAAAAGCAAATAGTCGTTATCAAGAGACATCTATTGCTATAAATGCGATATTTCTGAATAAAGAATAATTATCCTAAGATAAAAATTATTCTTTATATGTGTCGATATCGCAAAAAAACCTTATGTTGTAAAAAATCATGAAATAAAAGAAAAATATAAAAAGAAATCAAACTTACCGGCGTGAATTAAAACGCGGTTTAGGTTTAAAAGTACAATAATAAAACAGTTAACAAAAATTGCGAAGATGTAAAAAATTGGAAGTTGTGCTTATAGCTTGAATCGAATAAAATAAAATTAAAAAAAAAAAAAAAAATATATATATATATATATATATATATATATATATATATATATATATATATATATATATATATATATATATATATATATATATATATATATATATATATATATATATATATATATATATATATATATATATATATATATATATATATAATCTTGAAAAAACATCATAGAGTGTCAATGTGTCAATAAAGGGAAGAAGAATCTATCTAAAAAGATTTTTTTTTTACTGTTAAATGCGGGAGAGGTAAAGAGAAAAGATAGGCGGAGGGAGGATGAGTTTAAGCACCCATCTTATCAGCTTTGAAGGGTGTAAACGATCTTCTTTTAGGGTACTGGAAAGAAGAGTATTGATTTTGTCATTTATATATTTCCTTATCAGGTGCGAAAATTTTATGGATGCTCCTTGATTTTTAAGTCATGTTACACCTTTCAAAATAAAATAATCCAGTAGCTGTGGAGACTCGACTTTTTTTTTTCCACGTAATAGTGTAATAAAGATATTGTGTAATAAAGTTGCCCTTATCATCTTACTCTTGTACTGAGATAAAACATTTGATGCCTTTCTTTGACTAGCAGTGATGATCGTGTTTTGATATTTATTTTGAGAGTGTTGGTATACCAAATAGAACCAATCTTTCATCCGTCTTTTACGTGACAACATGACTTTCCATATATATTCTTTTTGATGAATAATGATTCCTCTAAATAAATATTATTTAATTATATGCACTGCTTTTCCGAACGTGAAGATTTAACAAGTTACGAGTTTGAAAACAAATGAGTATAGTAACGAGAAATGTGGGCTAAACAGTTCCTTCTAGATTTCTGGCCAGAAATTTACATTCATTCAAATACAAACATGATTCGGAGCAAAGAAGTTTAAACTCTGAGTTTTATGTGGAAAATGGTAGTTGAGACATTAAAAAAAATAAGTTCTAGTGAGAAAAATGTCCTTCTCTAACTGCAATGCAACCTATTAAGAGAACGCTATATAGTAAGAGAAACAATTCATGGTAAATTATCTTTCACCAACAAAAAAGAAGAGTTTGAATTTTGAAGGAAAATGAGCTCATAAGCTAGAGTAAGCCATGAAATTTGAAATGCCGTAAATATGTTTTCAAAACTTGAAAAGCAAGCAAATTATGGCAGAATGACTCGGGATACGACAGTGGTGAAATAAGTTTTTATAAATTCATTTTCCTCCAAATTATAAATTACTTATGCAGGTAAAAGAGAATTTGCCATGAAGAGTTTCTCCCATGTAATAGCGTCCTTTTAAGCTATCGTGAGTAAAATGAGATGCAAAGAAAAAGGAGGTAATCAAGCAGCTCATGCAATGCAAATCAAAGAAGTTACTTTCCTGTAGAGATAGAGACTCTTAAGTTCACCCTCAGGGATTTGAATGGCCAATCTTCACATTTTCTTCACGCTTATGAACTCATTCTTAATGTTTAAAAAGTGACATCAGTGCTTCATTATCTAGGCTCATGAAAATATGTAAGCATCGAGAGCTATCAATTGATTTTGATAATTTTCATCTACGTGGAAATATCTCACCGACTGAGCGGTTTTCAAAAAACATTTTGATCAGTTTATTGGTCCATTTTTGGCCATTATATGTGTTAAAATGATAGCTTTGCCGCCATACAATTGAGGTGTGATGTTTCGGAGAAAAAAAAACACTCTCCTTTTCTGTGGAAGGTCAGAATCCCTACACTGTTACTAAATTTGAGTGTATTGCTAAATTCCTGTGGTTCTGATTCAGTCCTTGTGGTTCTGATTTAATTAATGTGGTTATGAGAAAAAACCTGTTGTTCTGATAGAATGATCATTAGATCTGGTTTTGTTAAATCTCCGTATTTCTGATTAAATCCCTGTGCGTCTGATTGAATCCTTGTGGTTCTGTTAAATTCCTGTAGTTCTAATTGAATCCCTGTGGTTCTGATTGAATCAATTTGGTTCTGATTAAATTCCTGCTGGTTTGATTAAATCCCCGTAGTTTTGATTAAGATATGAAATGATTTTTAACGTTTACCCATGAATTGCATACTGAAGTGCTGACAAAATTAAATAAATGACGATGATTAAAGTAGTAGTGTCATTTCACTACTACTACTTTAAACATTATAGAATGACCTTCTGGTAAAGAGTCTGAAAAGAGTAGTTTATTATTCCCTCCAGGTAATAATAAATTCTTCAGAGGCGTTTAAAAATGGAAAAGTTATCCCCGTGTATCCACCCACCTCTGCACTCCACCAATGGTTCTCAGCAAAATTTTGATGATGAAGTTATCATACGACGACTCCGTACTTTTCAAAACAGAAAATGAAATGGAAAATAAATGGTGTCACTTTATTTCATACAGAGATTTCAGCGTTAAGATTTTCAAAACTTAACAATGTTGAAATGGACGAAAATCGATTTGGATGAAACTGATTAATTATTTTAACATAAATTACTCAAGTACAGAGATGGTTATTTGAAAAAACAGTCCCATGTAAAAGACTAAACTTCATTTCTTTCGTAGAATTGTGCTTGCATAATTTTTTTTCTCCAGAAAAATAGAATAAATTGATATAATAAAATAACTGGTATATTTTTTTCCATTTTAACTGGGCTATACATGTCGCTCAGAGAACAAAAAATCATATTTTCATATTTTAATGAATTCTTGAAATACCTTTATTCAAAACTGCAGTTTTTATAGGTACAGAAGTGAACTATCTTCAGTTTTCTCCTAGAAAATTAATTTTTTTTAAAAAAAACTTCATTGAAAAGAACATTATTTTTATATTTAAAAAATGTATAAAAATTTTTTTTGAGTGAAATTAGATTAACCCCTCAGCACCTGGGACAAGAGACCTTCTCTTCCCCCCTTGAGTAAAGCTTTGCTCCTCCTCTTACTCACGTCTCCCTCTATTCAGTTAGGAATCAAAACGATTCCCATGTAGCTTAGAACCATCAATTTTACGTTAAAATTAAGTATATTTCACCTTTAAATTTAACCAAGCATTCTTAAAATTTACGTAAAAATGAAACGTCGAATTACAGCAAAAAAAGTAGTCATCCAAAAAAGTAAAATTCACGTAAAATTATGCGTAAATAAATTCGTTTCCTTTACGTCTATTTTACAAAACACTTTTCTCTAGGTAAGAATGAGTACGTCATTTTTATATAATATTTATATAAACAATACGTAAAAATGTACTGAAACGTGAAATTGTACAAAGAGTGATTATCCAAGAAATGGAAAATTTGCGTTAATATATTTGAACCGAAATTTAAATGGTAAATTTGTCTCGTCAATAATGCGTAAAATACACAGAATCATTTTTACTAAATTTAAATCGTAAATATTCTTTCGTCAATTTTTCGTAAAATATACGAAAGCAATCTTACAGAAGTGTAGTTGGTAAAATCCATTCAGTTTACATTAAGTAAAATATACTATAGCTTTCTTATCAAATATCTGAATGGTAATATCAATACGTCAACATTACGTAAAATTTACGAATAAATCGTATTGAATTTATAAATTTACCAAAAATTTACGTTTAACTTACATAGAATACAACTTGGAGAATATGACAAAAGCTGCATGTTGCACAATCAGAATTTAAAGGAGATCCAAATTTGTAATGGGTGCCTAATGAAGTAAAAAGCAAGCGATAATTTTTTTTTTTTTTAATTCAAGTTTAAGTGAAAGGAAGGAAAGTAGGAGAAATTGTGGAAGTAGCGTGCAAGTAAAAAAGGGAATATTTTTGTCCTTCACCCAGTGAAAGCAGACGATGACCTAAATGCGCGGATGACCGTATCACGAAAGATGCTTTTTGATTCTGACGAGCGTTGGAAGTCGATAACTGTCAACCGTCGTTCCTCTGTCTCTCACACTCACACGTGTGCAGCTGTTAAACGTTATTACATCAGAGCTTTTCCGTTGGAAATGATTTTTAAGTATGATACTTTATTGGCTGAAAGTGGGTGGATACTACACGAATGGTGAATACTTGCTTTTAGCAAAATATTATGGACACGGGTGTTTTTATTGTACATTGCGCAAAATAATAAAACGGACCTCCCTAAATAACTTTTGATCTAGTGATCGGGTCTTCCCGTTCTAGGACTTATTCTTAATGGTTCGAAGAGGTGACCTTAAATATAATAATTAATTAGTGCAGACGATATTTTAAGTTACGAAATTAGACACAAAATCGTACTTTCTCCGAATAAACATACCTTTTTTCGGATTTGGATTTACGACCCCCAATATATAGGGGGTAGCTGGAATTTTGGAAATAGGGTCTCAATAGTTTGGTCAGGACAGTGGTCTAAAGTTTGAACCCCTTAATGTTAAATTTACTTTTGCGTATTTCGCTATATCTCGAGAACTTTTTAAGCGAAGTGAAAAAATTTTGTACGCAAAATATATAATTCCTTTATCCAAAGATAATTCCATACTAAAATTAATTTTTAGCAAATATTTATTATTTTATTTAATATTAGTCGAAAAAGTTTTGAATTGTAAAGTATGCAATTTTTTTTACATTACTTAAAATAATATGATTTTGCGTGACAAAATGCAAAATTTGAAGGAAATCGATCAAATAGTTTCTGAAAAATCGAAGTTTAAAGAAGTTGTATTTTAAAAATTTGATTTCACAGGAGCTGTATGACCGATAAATGAAATCATGTAAAAAAAATCTTTAAAATCATGTAAAAAATTGCATACCTTACTATTTAAAATTTTTTGACTTATATTAAATAAAATAATAAATATTTCTTGAAAGTTTTTTCTTCCTTGCATGGAATTATCTTTGGATAAAAGAATTTTACAATTGTGAGGAAAAAGTTTTCAATTTTCAAGATATCACAAAATACGCAAAAAGTAAAGTTAACTATAAGAGTTCAAAATTAATACTACTCTCCTGACCGAACTATTGTGACCACATATCCCGAATTGCAGCTACCTCCTAAATTTTGGGGGTCAGAAATCCAAATCCGTCGATAGAAAGGTATGTTTATTCAGAAAAAGTACGTTTTTGTGTCTGATTTGTAACTTAAAATATCGTCTGCACTTATTAAGTGGTATATTTGAGGTCACCCCCTCGAACCATTAAGAATGAGTCCCAGAACGTAAAGATCCGATCATTAGATCAAAAACTAATGAGGGTCATCCATCTTTTTATTTTACTCACAGTACTATGTCATCATGAAAATAGTCATATAAAAATATTTGACTCAAAACAATTTAATTGTAGCTGTGGGGGGACAAGAGGAGATGTTTGCCCCCGAGAGTAGCCAAGTACCCATTCTCTTAGGCAACACAGCCTATATTCTTTCACAAAAATTTCAATTCTTTCACTAGATATTTACGCAAAAACTTACACCAAAGACAGGCAAAAAGACATGTAGACATAAATACAAGTCTGATTATGCATCGAAGTAACCAGATGCACAAAACAAAAATTGCACCACTGTTACAATGAAATACATAAACAAATAAGGAATCTAAGTTAAGTAATAGACGAGAAAGAGTTGTATTTCAACAAATTCATGCCGCGATACTGCTCTGCATTTCATTAACTTAACGTTAATTAACATTAAAAGTTAAGTATGGGAACTTACGTCAACTTTAATACGCCTGTTTGCTGATTAAGGTTAGCTGGCGCTTCATAGGTCATGTGTGTGGGTATGGGAGGTCTTCTTCCTCCTGAAGTGCAAGTACCTAATTGAAAAATATTCATTTATTACACATTTAGACATTAAAATCCCATACTCAGCTGAGTATGTGTGTAAATTTTTTTTTAACGCTCGGTGCAGTATATCACTTGCAATGGAACTTAAAACACCTCTCGATATTTTATATTCCGTCAGTATAACTAATAAATGAAGAGTTAAAAAAAAAAAAAAAAAAAAAAAAAACAATTCTCAGTTTTGAACTACATTTTAGCTCTAATTATACATTTGGTTGAAACTAGAACATAGAAAATACGGTTTATAACAAATATTAGTAAGGATGAATCTTGTTCACATCTCAGCAATGGCTGGTTGATTCGAATTCCGCACTCGGTTCACACCGATCACAGTGCTGGCGTAAAATATCCTCATTGGTAAATGGATCATGGGTTAGAGTCCCCTTGCAGTCAGACTAACTGTGGGGGTTTCCGTGGTTTTCCGCTCTATGTAACGCAAATGCGGGTTTGTCCCATTAAAAAGTCCTCCGCGAAGGTAAATTTCTCCCAATACTTGATCTGGGAGTTTCAATGTCTTCTGGATTGAGTTATGTGTGCTGGCGTAAAATATCCTCATTGGTAGACGGATCATGGGTTAGAGTCCCCTTGCCTTCAGGCTAACTGTGGAAGGTTTTAGCGGTTTTCCTCTCCATGTAACGTAAATGAATGTGAGTTCCATGAAAAAGTTCTCCATGAGGGCAAATTTCTCCCAACACTTAATCCAGGAGTTCCCTTGTCTTCAGGATTGGGGTCAGAATTACAAAGCTACGGATTTGAACATTAGTAGCCGTAAACATTAGTGGGCTTTATTTTTATGACAAAAGAAATTTGCATGAAAGAACTTTACTTTTTAACGTTGTTAAAAGTTTATAAATTTGTATATTTATAAAATTTACAGCGTGGTTGAGCTTATCATGGAATTATTAAAAAAATATTACCGTAATATATATTTTAAACAATTTTTTACAAACTCGGAATTTCTTTGTTGAATCCATTGCATATTAATTGTTTTTTATATATGTATTTTTTGGGGGTGGAAGGAATCTGCCTTTATGATTTTTTCGACTTGTATTTTAAAATATAATAATAATAATAATAATAATAATAAGTATAGAAGTAATAAATATAATAATAATAATGAAGTTAACAATAGTAATAAAATAATAATAAACATTTTCCTCATCAAAAATAGTGCAGTTTTAATCCATTTAGCATTTCTTCTGCGATACGAGGAACATAATTTTTTTTGTTAAAAACCAACTTTTCTGTCTGTTTGTTCTTTTAAATTATTATCAATGTTTTAAAAGCCTTTAATTTCCTGCATCGTTCAATATTTTTCCAAAAGATTGCTAGGCCAAGTTAAAAACAGAAGCCTATATATCCCCCCTTCCTTTATACCAACATCACTGTGCCTATACCTGCTTAATTATGCGTTTCAAAACGAAATTATTATCCAACAGCATGAATATGGAAAAATGCAAAGTTAAATGTATCTTTTTTTCCCCCTACCATTTCTTAAGAAGTTTTCATACAAGAATATGCGGTTCAAAATTTCTTCTTAACAGTCCCCGGTGAAAGTAGCCAAATGTTGAAAATAAATAAAAAGTTTCATTTTTTCTTCTTTTAAAATTGCTGAATAAGTGAAAGAAGCAGGAGAAGAAAAAAAATTTCTTTACTTATTTATATTAATATTCTTTTGTGTTAACATTTCTCATTCAATTAAACGGAAAACTTTTCTAAGACACAGTTGGGCGGAAAAATACTGCTGGGGGAATATGTTGGCGAGAATTTAATTCTCCTCTCACAATATAAAAGAAATCAATGTTTCCAGCGAGAAACAAGTGATGCGAAATAATAAGTTTCAAATGGAAACAAGAAGGAAAAAATTTCCCGAGCTACGTTTGTGTTCTTTTTATTTTCCGTCATCTGGCGTAAGTTATGTTGGCAGCAACAATCATAATTGCAACCATTTATGCTAATCATTCGTGTCTCTCCTTTTAAACAAATAATCAAAAATATTTTTTTTAAAATTATGTACATATAATTTGGATGCAAATAATTTAAAAGAATAATAACCAGACATTTAAAATTTTATTTCCCTGTTAAGAAATACTTTTCCATTGATAGCATGAAGAAAACTCTTTCTTCTTTTTTTGATACAGGAAAGCCTGTAGTAGCTTCGGAACGGTGGTCGGAAGTAGCTCGCTGCAAGTAGCGAAACTACTGTAGTTGCTGCATTTTCTGTAGTGTGTAGTGTAGAACGCTACTTTTTAAAAGAAATAGAGTAGTAAGTAGTGCGATACAAAAAAAAGTAGTTTGTAGCGATTCCTGGCAACTACTTTTAATGTTAGTTAAGTAAAGAAACTAATAAGCTCAAACGCAAAAACATTTTCATATTTGATTGGTGCAAATCCTTCGCTGATTCGTAAACGTACGCAAATGAGAATGCTTCTATTGCCGAGAGTTCATGAGATCTGCGTCTGATGCTTGGAAAAATCGGTGCGAAATCAGTCGAATTGTTCGATCGATAAATCGAATTTTAAATATCTGACTTTTTTAAAATTCTATTTCACAGGTACTATAAAGTGCACTTTTTTGTCTGATTTTGTAACTTAAAATATCGCCTGCATTAATTAATTAGCATATTTGCGGTCACCCTCTCAACAATCCATTAAGATTAAGTCTTAGAACGTGAAGATCCAATCATAAAGGCAGGATGGGCAAACTGTAGCCAGCCGAAAGGTTTCATTAGGACCTCGGATAGAATTTTAACCTGCCGATCCGTGACGATTGAAGGAAATAGCTAGCACAAGCAGCTTCAATTGATAAAATGTTGAAAGCAGAAGTTATTTAAAGAATAGATTGGGACCAATGAGCGTTCTCTAGGAACAGACATACGAAATCTGATGTAAACTAAACTGGATAAACTAAACGTACTCATAAATTTCGACTAAGAAGAACATGAAAGATCTGTTAAAAAATAAAGATACTAAACTAGTGTCCACTGCCCTACACAACTGGATTTCTACTCGATGATTTGAGATTTGTTCAGTTAAAGTCCTGCAACATTGCTTCTCAGTCTATTTCACTATTTTCTTTTAATTTTTACATTTTGCAGCATCTTACCTTCCCTCGAGCACATCTTTTGTTTTTTATCTACTTCTTTAGTTTATCTTGTACGATCGCTTTCTTATTACCCTTTTGTCCTGTTTTTTTTTTTTCCTTGCTGTAACTTGTTTGCAATTTTCTTCTGCATCTCAGAGTTTTAACACTGGAAAATAATCATCATTAATTTAGAACCGAGTCTATAGTATGTCCTACTTGATTAAAAACTTCGTTCGCTTCAAAAATATACAAATTGGAAATAACAATTTACATGTTTCAAGCCTTTAAAAACAGGTGCCCACTTTCAAGACTAGTCAGACGGGAAGAAACAAAAGTTGTCGTTTCTAACTCTACTTGCTAATATCAGCTAGCCTGCTTGGTGAACTCATGCAAATTTGAGGCTGAGGGTGCGTTTTTTGCTTTTCAGTGGCACCATCTATGGCCAATAAAACATCGTCTGCCACCCATACACGTCACAACTCGTTAGGGCAGACCCATTCATACATCCATTCACTCATCCACATACCGTAATTTTAACCTAAACCAGAGAACGATCATTCTCCATTTCAATACCGCCAAAGTTATTGATTTGAAATGAGAACATGGAGGACTTAGTGATCCGTCAGCTTTAACGTGCAACAGTCACCATTTACTACAAGGGGGAATCTTCGGCCGGTGGAGGATCAAACTCACGACCTCTTGGAGATGGGCCCAAAGCCCTACTAACCATGTTCTTCAAGCCGTGAAACAAAAGTAGTTAAAATCATTTGATTTGTGATTTGATTTCAAATCACTTTTCTTTTTTCTCACTCACAAGTCTTGAAAACAAACGTCTGTTCTTTTTTTCCTCTTTTTTTTTTCTCAATTTGTATATTTTTGAAACGAATGAAGTTTTTAAAAAGTAATATCTTACCTCTTTAGTTTAAATTATTTATTTAATATAGTATATCTGTCTATGGGTCATTATCTTGCAACATAGTAAAATAACACTGCATACTTATACTAATGTATTTCAATTGCAACCTGCGTTAATATCTATCAAATCATATTTTGAATTGAAAGCCCGAAGAGAGGAATAAAAATATTTCATGTTGTTTTTAAAATAAATTTCCGAACAGCTTTGCTTGTTTAAATTTACCAAGTCTTTATTTAGATATTAGGAACATGAATTACAGTCAGAAGTATAAGTAAACCAAATAATGAGAATTATAAAAACAAACTATTTGCATTATATTTCTGTTTTTATCAAGTTAAAAATTCCTGTTTTTAGATCCCGTTAAGAAAAAAAAATTAACAAACCCATCATCCATTTTGAAACTATTAAAAAGACAGGAAAATAATTAGAAACGATACTATTTGCGAAGTCATCCATTTTAGATAATGCTTCATTTTTTATTTAACGAATAAAAAATCATTCTTTTTGTAATCAGAATGTGCGTCCAAGCATGGAGAGGGCTGTTGCTTCTTTATCAAACAATGTTTTCACAATGGAAATAATATATTAATACATCCATTTGTTAGAATTCTAATCTTCCGTTCCGTATCAAGTCTATTTTTTTGACAGGGAGGGAGGCTGAGAAGGATAGAACTTTTTACGAAAGAAAGGCCTTCATCTGAAAATCGAACGACAAAAGTAAATATCGAAAAGCCACACTCGCGAATAGTATCTAAAATGTCTCTTCAAACGGCCATGTGTAGACACAGAAACTAAATATTCTTTCTCTTTGAAAGTTCTTTTTTTATTCTTGTTATTTCCCCTCTTCTTTTATTTTCCATTCCCTCCCCATATTTGCGGATGTTACCATGACAACGGGGGAAATGAAATTCTAGATCGAAAATACCGACAATTATTGGAGTAGAAGGGAGTAACAGAACTCTCCAGGTAACAACTAAGTCAGACGATTTTTTCTTTCTTTTTTTTTCGAAGAAAAGAAAACTCGTCTGTTACAAAGTATCCGATAACAAAATCATTCCTTTACAAAGAATTCTCTTTTCTGCTAGTTTGGATCATACGAATTACTTATTCTATTTTTTTTTCCTTCCTTTTTTACTTAAAATAAGAAAAGAATCTAAGGAAAAAAAAGTAAATGAAGCAAAAGAACTCCACCAAATTGAAGACATCAATGGAAAACAAAGTGAAGATTCTTCATCCGATATCGAATTTTAAAAACAAATAGTTTCTTTCTCTTGTTGCCATTTATTTAAAAGGAGTTCCTTAATAATGGTATCCAAATTCGGTCAATAGGCAACACGCAATGAAATATAATATGTCATATAATGATTCTCCAAGTTCTGTCATCAATGCTTTAAAATACATAGGGTATAGATGTGTATTAAATACAAATGAAGAACACAGAAAAACACATGTACGGTTTGCAGATAAAAAAAGTGAACACCCTGAATGATTTTTCATCTAATAATTTCCTTTTCATGTTCTCATCTTAATGGTCGAGATCTTAAACTTAAATATACAAATTAACTAGCTACTTCATTTTAAAGAATGTAATTTTTAATGGTGAAATACAAAATTTGAACTCAATTTGTTAAATAGTTTCTAAATTATCAAATTTTGAAGAAAAAAATTTTATTTCAAAATGGTAGTATCTAGTAGAAAAAAACGGCTTGGATTTGAAAATGGGCAAACAGCTTACATATTTAAAAAAATTAAATTTTTCCATAAGCCTGGGGGAGATTTACCCTACTATGAAATCGAAATTTATAGTAGAGAAATTCATACTATACTATATATTATATATCATATATTAGCTGGCCCGCAAAGTAATGTCGCCAAAACAATTCCATCTTTCAATTTATAATAGATTTTTACTGTATTTTCCGGTACATTTCGTAAAGATTTCTTTAAATAAAGATTTCAACCCATTTAACTATCAAAGATTGCGTGTCACAAATAAATTGACAACCTATTTTTATTAACTTATATAAACAATGCTAGCTGAAAAGATGCATTTTTGTCACAAAAAATTTTAAATAACTAATAAATCGGCATTTATCAGCAGTACAAAATCCTGCACAAAGCTGAAAGGAACACACAATTGAAGCTTGGTATTCAAGTGGTCCCACATTTTGGTTAAACTCGCTTCACAAAAAAAACACAGATAAATAATCATTAGAGAATGGGAAATAAACTTCCTACGAAACCCATTTTTGATAAAATAGAGCTGCAATCCAGAAAATATCTGTGATATTATTCTTTGGTTTATGGAAAACAAAAAGACGAATCCTCTTCATTTTTATTTAAAACAATGTTAAATCTAAGTGAGAAAAATACGATCTTCCCTATTGATCTCTTATTCATCTTCCCTATTGTCTAACTATTTTACCTATAGATCTCATTAAATTTTTTTAAATGCTTTTAAGATGGTTGGCAGTCATTGTATTTTGTACCTACTGGTCAAATTTCAGCTAAATTGTTATAGGATACTTCAGCAGAAGAAGAAACCTCTGTTATCTATAACTATAGATAAATGTAAATAAAATAAAAAATATATATAAACTATGCACGTGTAGAAGGCAACCGAAATAAACGAATTTGATGAAACTGGGCCTAAACTTCTGTTAAGTCAAAAAGTTTCAATGACAAATAATTTTTAAAAATATTCCAAAAGTTCGGGAAATCTGCGTTAATTTTTGAAACATATTACCTCTTTCTACAATCGAGATATTCTAAACTATGAACTTTGTACAGAATACGAATAGTACTTTTTTAAAAAAAAGTAGGAAAATCGAATTCTAATCAGAGTGTTTGTATGAATATAAGCATAACCATAGAAACTAAAAGATTTTTTTGTTCTTTTATAGCAATTAGTTAAATTAATGATGTTTTAATGAACGTTAAAGTCCTCAGATCAAATATTAATAATACTGTTCAAAATAAATTTGGACGACACACATTTGGTGCTCCTTTAGACACTCTGTTCAATGATCATAAGGCCCTGTTTAGACGCCTTTAAAATTAAGAATTATTAAAATTGCATTTAAAATAATAAGTGGAAACGTTATTTTTAATTAGAAAAAGAACCTATACAATGTTTCAGCTGGAAATACCGACCTCATTAAACACATAACGATTCACGAAAGAAAAGAAGAAGAAAAAGAAATTCATTTAAATTTGATAATTTAAACTGATCCAGTATGTTGATGCATACTGTGTTTTAAATTATGAAATCAGGTGCGAAAAGTAGTTAAAAATACTTTTTCAAACAGCAATATGTATAATATAATATAGTATATAATATTCATATAAGGGGGACCGAAAAGTAATGTCGTTTCGATGCATTTGATGTTTGTTTTCAAGATTTTATTTTAAATCAATAATGTATTCACGGAAAGGAATCGAAATGGATCGGGAAAAAAATGAATTGGTTTTCAAGTCTAACGAATATTTAATGCACCGAAACAATATAACTTTCCGGTTCACCTGATATATATACATATATATATATATATATATATATATATATATATATATATATATATATATATATATATATATATATATATATATATATATATATATATATATATATATATATATATATATATATATATATATATATATATATATATATACATACATACATATATATACATATATATATATATATATATATATATATATATATATATATATACATATATATATATATATATATATATATATATATATATATATATATATATATATATATATATATATATATATATATATATATATATATATATATATATATATATATATATATATATATATTATAAATAAATACAAGAAAACACGAAGAAAGTTAAGAAAAACAATAAGTTTCATTTATTGCGCATAAGCTGCAAATAAACAGAACTCATTAGATAAGTTCAAAATGAAGATAAAACAAAGAAAAATTATAGACATATGAAAAAAGGAGGGGAAATAATAAGTAAAAAAATAACAAACAACAGTTTAAAAAAAAAAAAAAGAATGAAATTTTATTTAAAAAAAACCGGAAGAAAAGATATAATCTTTTCATCAGCCCACACAATTATATCCGCAAAAAAGAGTGCTTTCTGATTTTGTATCAATATAGCCAAAGCAAAATATATTAATACAATAGTGTGAGGAGCACTCAAAAAATTTTTTTACAAAAATTACAAAAAATAAAATAGAACACAATAAGTAAAAATAACATGGAAAAACAGAAAATAAAGTAAAAGAAAAAGAAAAAAACAGTCTAAAGCATAGACTAAAAAGCGAGTAGCGAAATCAGATGTACTTACATGGACAGGAAATTTTTCAAGACTGATTTAAAAATGTTTTCGCAACAAGATTGCCAGATTACAAAATATGAAAACAAAAGCCCGAATTGAGTGTAACTAGAGGGTTTTAAAGTGCCGTTCTTACTGCACTGCTGAAGTGATTTCTTATTATGTGCATTGATTTGTTAGTTACCAAGGATGGGCCCGAAATGGATATGCGCAAGGTAGTATTATACTGAATAATTTTTAAAAAAAAGTTACCATAAATAGTTTTAGAAAATAGATGTTTATTTAAGAAAAAATATGAAATAGAAAAGAGTAACATAAATTGCCTGTTTCGCAAATAATTTTAGCCACGGATTTGCCCGAAATGAATATATATATATATATATATATATATATATATATATATATATATATATATATATATATATTCTATTTCCATTTTGTGTTTCTCTCTTCTTCCCTTATGTTACTTTAAGCCCTATAGCATGCTTTCACCTGCCCCCACCCCACTCTACATGCATAACAGGGTCCTCTCTCTCTCTCTTTGTGTCCACCCCCTCTGAGACAAAACAATGAAAGAGAATGCTGGAAAACACTCTGTGAAATATTGAAAGAAAAAAATGGGGGGGAGAGAGATCAAAACCTGGAGGTTGGTAGGGGGGGAGGGTTTGCAGCGAGTAGCAATAATCGGAGTTATCGATCGAAGGGCAGCAGCAGCAGCTGTAAGTGGGGAGAGCAACCGATTCAGATGACTCGATCCCTCTTCTATACTCTTTCTTTCACTAAACGTTATTATTTTGTTTAATACAGTTTTCAGTGTGCTCATTAATGACTAGCGTTCAATGTGTCTGGTTAATGTTCAATGTGTCGAATAATAATCAACAATTTCGGTTAGAGTTTAATGTGTCCAATAATCGTCAGTAATTCTCATTAAATCCAATGTGTCTAATAATTTTCAATTGTTCTGGCCTGTCCAATGATTTTCAGCAATTGTGGTTAGTGAACAATGAGTCCAATAATTGTCAGTAATTCTGATAAATGTTCAATGTGGCCCATAATTATCGACAATTCTGGTTAGTGTACAATACCTAGAATAATTATCGACAATTCTGGTTAGGGTACAATGAGTCCAATAATTATCAGTAATTCTGGTTAGTGTGCAGTATGTCCTATAACAATCAGTAATTCTGATAAGTGTTCAATGTGGCCCATAATTATCAACAATTCTGGTTAGTGTACAATGCGTCCAATAATTATCGGCAATTTTGGTTAGGGTACAATGAGTCCAATAATTATCAATGATTCTGGTTAGTGCGCAGTATGTCCTAAAACAATCAGTAGCTCTGATAAGTGTTCAATATGGCCCATAATTATCAGCAATCCTAGTTAGTGTACAATGCGTCCAATAATTATCGGCAATTTTGGTTTGAGTTCAATGTGTTCAAAGGATAATCAGTAATTCTTCTCAGTGTTCAATGTGTCTAATTATTATCAGAAAATCTGGTTTGTGTTTATAAAGCTGGAAAATGCTCCAATGTGATTGCATTTAAATTAAACACCAGATATTTTGTTTTACGATGAGATCTTTACGTTCTGGGAGAGATCCAAAGTTTAAACTCAATAATGTTAATTTTATTTTTTGAGTATTTGGTTATGTCGCGACAACTTTTTGAGCGAATTGGAAAATTTTTTCACACAATTATAAAATTAGTTTATCCAAAGATAATTCCATGCAGAGAACTAAATTTTGCTAAATAGTTATTATTTTTTATTATTTTATTTAATAATGGTTAAAAAATTTTAAATTGTAAGGTGTGCAAGTTTTTGCATCATCTTAATGAATATAACTTCATGTGGCAAAATACAAAAAAAAATAGCAAAATCGCTTAAAAAGTTCTCGAGGCATAGCAAAATACACAAAAAGTAAAATTAACATTAAGGGGTCCAAACATTGTGGCGCTCTCCTGACCAAACTATTGAGACCATATTTCTCAGATTGCGGCTGCACCTTATATTTTGGAAGTCAAAAATCTGAATTCGTCGAAGAAAAGCTATGTTTATTCAGAGAAACTGAGTTTTTGTGTCTTATTTCGTGAACTAAACTATAGTATGCACTTATTAATTAGCATCATTGAGGTCATCCCCTCTAGCCATTAAGAATGAGAACGTATAGATCCGTTCATTCGATTAAAAGTTATTTATGGTGGTCCTTTTTCTTTGCCCTCTCTCTTCATCTTTCTCCAATGCTTCCAGAGTTAAATGAAGTGATATTGAAACACTCTGAGATTCTGGCCCCCATGTGCATCCCGGATTGTGGAAAAGAAGCTGCAGAGGCTTCGAATGAAATATGCGAAGCTAGCGACGAATAAATCCGAGCAACCATTAAAGTCCCGTGCTCATATCTCCAAACAATCAGACTTTAAATGTGTAGTAGATGCAAAAAAAACTAAACAAACAGTTAGTTAGAAAACCCTACTCCATCGAAAATCTTTGCAACTAAGCTATAAATATGAAATAAAAACCACGTCGAAAAATTGAGTAGTTGGTTGAGTAGAACTGGATATGATAACCATTTGCACGTGATGAGTTCCAGGAATGTTCTGATCTAAAGTAATAAACGAAATGAAAAATACAAAAATTAGTAAAGTTATGTTTTTATATGAAACATTGAGCGAATGTAAAATATTGATTGGAATTAAATTTATTCAGGATATTGAAACCATCAAACAATCATAATAAACTAAAGCGTGCATTTTTTGAAAGCTTATGTCCTTCAAAAATTTTGAAAAATAAATGATTTTTCAAGTTTTTATTCATTTTAAGTATGATTCGCGAACGGATGACATTAAGTTATTTTAAAAAACTTTTGGTGTTTTCATCCTTAATACAATAGACAAATTTTCCTTTTTTGAAACTTTCTGAAATTCAATTTTTTTTTCCTTTCTTTTCGTTAAGATCTAAGTCTGATGCTCGGTAAAAATCGGTCGAGTTGTTCCAGAGAAATATCTGACTTTTCTAAAATTCAATTTCACAGAAACAAAAAAAAAATACGTTTTTGTGTCTGATTTCGTAGCTTAAAATATCGTCTGCATTAATTAATTACCATATTTGTGGTCATCCCCTCAAACCATTAAGATGGAGTCCTAGAACGTGAAGATCTGATCATTAGATCAATAGACAAGTTATTCAGGGTGGTCAGTTTTTTGTTTTTCGGACTGTACTTTATTTCTTGGAGGATATAAGAAAGCATTGATCACTTAAATAAAAGGTATTTGATAATTTCCTAGCATTCCTTAAATCACTGTCGGGAAAAGTATAGAGTTTCAAAATTTAAAGAACAGATTCGTAAAAAGTGCTTTAGAATAAAAAACTATTTTATGTAAACATGACTTAAAACTTCTTTATATCTCCTCGTATTCAACCAAGATAATTTTTTATTTAAAATCATTTTGAATATTGTTGAAAATTAAGTTCTGCATTTAAGTTTGTCTTCTAAAAGTAGCGAAGTACTAACTATATTTCGAAAGTTGTTTGTAGTCCCTACATTTAAAAAAAGTACTCGTAGTTAACTACAATTGTAATAAAGCAGTAGTAGTTGTTGTTAACTACAAAGAAAATGTAATTTTTCCGACTACTGGGTGTAATACATAAGAATCGAGTTGCTATAATCTCTGTTATTTTTTCCAATTACTGTGTTCATTTTATGTGAAGTTAATCTTTCAAGAATTTCTTACAAAACTTTAAAGAAAACCAGATGAAAAGTCGGTGGCTTATTTGGTTATAATATTGTTATTCAAAAACTGTAAACTTTTCATCCACTTCCTTTAAAACATTCTAACTCTTACAACACCTTTCAAGATTAACTTCACACATAATTTCTTTCTACATATAAAAATCTAAGGATTTTCTCGCAGTTTTCCATTATTGTCAGTACATTTTTATTGGCTGGACAAATCACGTGATAGGATCCAGTTTTCCCCCATTCATTTTCCTATTGGTTTGGTCGTCATCAGCATGAAATTGATATAAGTCATAAAATTATGTTGTTGTTGCTCATCCTCATCTGGCCTGACGAAGTCCGACCAGATCTATGAACCTGTTGACCTGAATGAAATCGAAGATCAAAAGAGGAGAGAACCAGTTGATCATAAAATTATTGTTCTCCTGTGAATATTTCTGCTTCCCTGATTTAGAGGTTGAAATTACCTGTATTGTTATTACTATGTTTTTGATTTTGTTTGATTTTTAAATGAAGAGTTTATGAGGATTGATTTTTATTATTATTGTTATTAGAATAATATAATTCTACGTTACATTTTAAAATAAAGTAATTTAAATCGGCATCTGATTTTATTAACCGTTATACAATTATTATTTTTTGGTGCAAGTTACATTCATATACTCGTATGAATTACTGTTAAAGAGATTCGTTTAAGGTTTTAGAACATAACTTTTAAAGTTCATGCACAAAGTACTGAATGCAAAAATTGCATTGCATTTAAAATACATCCGTCAGTTTGGTACGCAAAAATGTCAAATTACAATTGTGAATTCACCAAATTTCTTATAACAATATACTTTTAATTTTAAACTTTATTTCAAAAAATAATTACTTATAAAAATGATTTATGTTCACTTATAGATCTTATAAGTATGAGGGAAATATTTAGATGTGGGAAACGCAGACACAAGTGTTCGCTTAGTGCATATATTTTAGTTCAATAATTTCATTTGTTTTATGCCAAGAAACAGCAATTATTGCGAAGCAAACATCGGAGTTGATGAGCGTCAGCGAACAGGGGGCTAAAACCCCTAGTATTTATTATTTAGTTATACACTTTATTTATATATCTCTACTCAATCATTATTTATTGTTGCAGAATGATGATATTTAAAAGGAAATACACTTCTTAGTTTTGAAGTATTTTATAGATAAAAAAATTCTTATTTATCACCTGAACAATGGATATAACAAACTGTTATATAATTAATAATAAATTATCATGAACTTGGTTTGGTTATCATTCACTTTAGTTTGATTTTGATAGTTTCGTTTCTCAATAACTCCGGAGAGCCAATAAAGCGATTGAAGGATATTCATTTATTGAAAGATTGGTTTATATCAGTTCTTTCGCAGTAAATAAAGACTACTAATGTTTCTACTGTTGCCATAGAACAATTATAAATAAATGCATATCTCCAAAAATCACCGATAAAAGAAAAGATCAACACATCATTTGATTGACGCATTGCATGAAAGCCCTGTTCTGTAAAAGTGTCTTTCTTACAGGAAAAGTATGTAGGTGGGGAAAAAAACTTAGCGACTTCACGAAACTCAAATCCATACCAATTAGAGCTCGCCTTCTTTATATATATATATATATTATATATATATATATATATATATATATATATATATATATATATATATATATATATATATATATATATATATATATATATATATATATATATATATATATATATATATATATATATATATATATATATATATATATATATATATATATATATATATATATAAGTTCAAATTGAAGAATAAAACAAAGAAAAATTATAGACATATGAAAAAAAGGGGGTGGGAAATAATAAGTAAAAAAATAACAAACAACATTTTATTAAAAAAAAAAATGTTAATTGAAAAACCAGAAAAAAAGCCGGGAAAAAAAAAAGATGTAATCTTTTCTTCAGCCCACACGATTATATCCGCAACACGATTATATCCGGTTTTTTAATTAATTTTTTTTTTTTTTAATAAAATGTTGTTTGTTATTTTTTTACTTATTTCCCACCCCCTTTTTTTCATATGTCTATAATTTTTTTTTGTTTTATTCTTCAATTTGAACTTATCTAATTGAACTTATTTAATGAGTGCTGTTTACTTGCAGCTTAAGCGCAATAAATGAAACTTATTGTTTTTCTTAACTTTCTTAGTGTTTTCTTGTATTTATTTATTTATTATATATATATATATATATATATATATATATATATATATATATATATATATATATATATATATATATATATATATATATATATATATATATATATATATATATATATATATATATATATATATATATATATATATATATATATATATATATATATATATATATATATATATATATATATATATAATCAGTACTGGTATATTATTTGTACTGTATGTTATCAGTATGGTGTATTTTTTTATTATAAATTATTCTAAGTTTTGCATTGAATGTTACTACTTTAATTATCTTGGAATAGCAATTGTGGAAGTTGAACGGAGTTTTTCAGGTTGTTGTTGATAATCTCTCAAGTTTAAAAATATCATAAGACATTTGATTAAAGGATGCTATTCTGATGCTCTTGACGATTGTAACTGGAATTTACAAAATCTTATTTTTTAGTATAAGGTACTACATGTTTATTAATGAAATACATAATTATTTTGGTTTTCGCATTATATTTTTTCAGTTTTATGAATACATATTACAATTTATAATTTTTTTTAAAATAAAGCTAATATAAACCTCTTTTTAAAAAAATTGTCAAGGGTATTATTTTTTAGTTTAAGGTTATTTAAGGCATGTTTTTTTTTTTACATTTTTATAGGGTCTTTTTATGAGCGTTTTTGTATTATTAACATCCAATTACTGAATAATTTATCTATATCGTACAATTATATATTAACTATGTTTATTGGTAAATATACCAAAAATGTGGTTAAAATTCAAACTAAAGCATTAAGAAACCCTCGCCATCTTAAACTTTAAGTTTATGTTGTCTTTTTTGATCAAGGAATATCATTCCGCAGCTTTTTTAAGAAAAATGGCGTCATATCTGACAAAAAGAATCTAAGACAAATAATTATAATTGAAAAGATAGATTTTTTAACTTCCATTTAACTCATTTATGATCAAATAGAGCTGTAAACTAGAAAAACTTATTAATATATTTTGTTTATAATTATTAACCTTTTAAATAATTATAAACAAAAATCATATGCAGTTTTAAATGCATCAATCCTAGCTATTTTTTTATGTTATAACCGTCATTAAACAGCCAACCCAATTTTTGGGTTTACGATTACTAATACTCAACTCCGTAACCTTGTAATTTTGAACCCAATCCAGAAGACAAGGGAACTCCTGGATAAAGTACTGAGAGAAATTTGCTTTCGTGGAGGACTTTTTGATGGAACTAAACCGCATATGCGTTACATGGAGAGGAAAACACAGAAGACTTCCCACGGTTAGTCTGATGGCAAGGGGGACTCTACAAAGGGACCCGCACACAGAAGAATTGTATCTAGAATCCAGTGGCTTCCAAGATGAGAGATGATTAATTTATTTGCAATTATGCATTCATTTTGTGAGAGAGTAATGGCTGTAAATTTTCATAAGACTGCATCAAAGAATCACTCAAAAATAAATAATAAATGAATGAATTGACCCAGAAAGGAACTAATCTAAATAGACACCCTGTGAAAAGCGAAATTCATACAAGTGAGTGCTATTTGCATTGCGTGGATAGAATTCCAAGGGTAAGAGAGGGGAAATCCTCCTAAAAAATGTATTAAATATTTGTGAAAACAAAAAATTGTGCAATAATATGCTACTTTAAGGTGCAATGTTTAATTTAATTGCATAAAATAATGAAAGAGCCTCACAATTTAATTGCCAGGTAATAAAAAGCGTCCGTAAGAGAGGGGACAAAGAAAATCCCACATTTTTGACATGCAGTGTTATTTCCGCTTTATCCTGTGATTTGGAACATCCTAAACATTATTTGTAATTTTAATTATCACATTTCAAGGTAAAATAAATTATTATAAGACTTTTTAAATTGCTTACGCATTTTTATTAACTTCAAAAAATTATTTGTCAGTTCTAAAATCCAGATAATTCTTCACGTCAAGAATATATGCACAGTTTAAAATCTTTGCATTGCTTCAAGTGTAAGGCCCTTTAACTATGGCTTTTTTTTTTTCTTCTTGGCGGCAGAGCCTCGAATAACAGCTTTAAGTAAATCGCAATAGTAGGGATTCTACTCATTTTTAGCTGGTTATAAACATACGATTTTCGTATCTTCAATTCCTGGATCTTGACGGTGACTTGGAAAGTTGTAGTCATGGCCAAACTTGTAAACGGCCATGACGTACTCGTTCTAACGAACTTTTTTCTGTATAAGTTAAAAACTTAGGTAAGAAGGGAAAACATTTGATAAAAGAGAAAAACCGTTAGAAAACTCTATCGGTGTCCCAAATGTTCACTCAATGGCTACTTTTGAGAGTGAGGGAGAAGCGAATTGTTCTGCCCGACACCGATCCTACCTTTATATTAAAAGCGTCACCCCGTGGAGGGGGGAGTGTAGAATAAAATTAAAATAAAAAAAAAATCGCAATCTAGCCAGCTGAGGCGTGTGCGAGGAGGGGAGGTGCTTGAACTCGTCTGGATGACAACAAAAGGATGCGGAACGGGCATCCCCATCCACGTGCCGGGGAGTGACATCACAAAGAGGTAGCCTAATTACCTCCCCCCTCCTTTCTCTTGAAAATAGAAGAATTCAATTCTCTCTGCCTGGTGAAGAGAGTACAGTCATAGTTAAGAGAAAAGATGAGGGATTCATTCAATGGGATCCTACCTGGAAAAGAAATACTCATTAACAAAAAATAATCATTTAGAAAGAAATTCGATAATTTCTTACACTTATGAACAAGATTTTTCAGGGCTCTTTCGCTGAGGAAAATAAAAAATAAAAGCCGCAGTTTGAGTGCTTGCACTTCAGCAAAGCTATAATTTTGAACTGTATGTACCATCTAGCTGTAAAGGATTATCTCTGGGCTTTAGAACGGTCAAATAAATAAAATATTTCGCTATTAAGGTTGTTTTTCGAAGGCGTCATCGTAATATGAAATTATGCTTTTTTGCGAATAATATGCTATTTTTAAAACTGCTGTGAGTTTGCAACGCTTACTCCAGACTGTTAGGTCAAGTTTAACTTATCTAAAGTAGAAAAAGCATCTTTTCATGCGACTAAAGAGAGTTCAAAAACGACCTTAAGTCTGCTTCTCAAAACTATTTCATCAAAAATGCTCCTTACCATAATGGCAAAGCTATAGTTTCAAACTATATATTTCATGTTTCCGTTAAGTATTATCTGATTTTAAAAACAGAATTTAAATATTTAAAAAAATTGTTGGAACTCTCTCATAAAAATTACCCTTCATATGCCCTTTATATTTCTTCATAAAATTAAAACTATCTAAATCAAATAATAATTCTAAATTTTTGCAAACTTTCTTGACTATGTAACATCTGTTCCAATGTTTAAAGAAAACTGTAGCTTTTCCTCCCCTTTGAGCTATTTTTAGAATAAGCAATTGAGAGCGCTATCTAAAGACAAATAAAACATAACCTAACAGTCACGAACAACTGTTATAAACTCGTAACAGCTATAAAAAAAAAACATCATATTGTTCACTAAAGAGAGTTATTTTGTGTTACAACATTGAGGCATAGCCTGAAGTTGGAAAACGTGATATTATTGAAAAATTGATTTATTTGGTAAATTTCTTTCATACGAAAAAACGTTTTTTCTTGCGAATACTATAGTATATTTATAATTGTTGTGAAATTGTAACCGTTGATCTTGACGGATAGCTTAGTTTCAGTCGATATTAAAACTACGCTCTCTGTGCTAATCAGGAAAATAAAAAGCAGTCACAGCTTTATGAAAATAAAGGTACTTTCGGTCTGATTTTCTAATATTTGAAAAGTTGCGGTAACGCTGTATTGCCTAGGCCTTTAAAAATTCGCAAAAAAATAATTGTTCAATTCGTTGTAATACATTTTCATTTTAATTTTTCATTCTTGTAGATAAGAAAAAAATTTCTAGATTGGTGATTTTTTATGAAAAATAATAATTTTTTAAATATATTTAACAAGTTCGTGAGTTCTAAAACCTAGTAATTCTTCACAACAAGATATTAGTATGCATAATTTAAAATGATGACTTTCCTCTAAGAATTTAAGACATGTAAACTATGGCTTTATTTGTTCTCATGGGAAAACGAGTTGAGGTGAACCCACCTGGTAGAGGAATATTTTTCATCAATTATTTTTTAGGTTAAACTTTTACTTTTTATTTCCTTATGTTTTTTATGCAAGAATTAACAAACTTTTGATGATAAGACTATCATTGGATAACAATTTGGTGGATTCAATTATTCAATCATTTGATTTCTGACGTTTCAAAAAAAGGTCAGAAATGAAATAATCGTTTTATTAGATAAAAAGAAATGGTGCTAGACAACTTTCGGAACTTCTAAAAAAATTTTATGAAAGATTTTGATCCATAAAATTGTGAGTTTTACAATTTTGGAAGAGTAATTTAATGTTGTTTCAATTATCTGTTTTAAGATTTTTTGAAATTTAATTTTGTTAATAAACAATAAACAGATTTAGATGGTGCCGAAAAAGTTCTCCTTGCGTAAATCATACAAAACGCAAGAATTATAGATATATCTGAAAAGCAGGCGAGTGTATAAAAATGGGATACTTGCAAGTGACGTAGTTTGGGTATCTTGAGCCCGATTGGTGGTTGAAACGTGGCAATTACTTACGTTAGCAACTGCTCTTTCCATTCCACTTCGAGTAAGCCAATCCCATCAATTATCAATTCCCTTAAGTGACACATTCTAAATTCTTCCACAAAGATTCCTTCTCAAAGATTTACATTCTTTCACTATACATTTACACAGAGACTTAACACAAAGACAGGCAAGAAGCCATGCGGAACATAAACAAACTAATTACGTATCGAAGTTTCCAGGTACTCAAAACAAAAATATATCGCAGTTACAATAAAATACATAAACAAATAATAAATCTAAGTTAAGTAAAAGACGTAGAAGCGAATTCTATATCTACTAATTCGATGCGCGATAAAGCTAATAAGCATTGTAACTTATGCAAAAATAAACTTAGCTCAACTTCAAAACGTCATTTTGCTGAAAAAGATCAGTTGGAGCTGACGTCATTGGTCACATGTGTGGGTATGGGAGGTCTTCTTCAAGTGCAAGTACCCAATTAAACTACCTTTCAAAGAATATTGAATGAAGAGCATGTCAAAGTTATAATTTTAATAGAAAAAGACTATGGGGAATTCTGATTGGATTACAGAACAGTATTTTAATATGTTTCTAGTGATACTACCGAATAAATTCAATGTTTTTCTCCTGTTTTTTCGTGAAAATAAAATAAAGATGGATGAAGATTATTTACGCAATTAGTGAAGTGTGATTTAGTTGGTGTGATATAAACTACCGTCACTTTTCAAACTAGGAAAACGCTATACCATTCATCGCAAATTCTCTTTCACCTGCAATTTAAAGTATCAAAAAAAAAGTGAGCTTAGTTAAGGTTGTTTCTCAAAAGCTCTGTCGCAATATGAAATTATGCTTTTATAACGAATAATTATGCTTATTTTTATAACTTCTGTGAGTTTGCAGCTGTTACTTATGATTGTTAGGTCAACTTTAGCCTATCTGAAGTCAGCGCTGTCTACGCTCATTTTGAAAATAGCGCAAAACGTCAACATGGATAAGTCTCAGTTTTGTGAAAGTGAAAAGCGTTTGTGATTTAATTTTTTAAAATCGAAAAACTTACTCCAATGCTGCATTACCTGGGCTCATAAAAATGTGCAAAAACTCAGAATACGTCAGTGATTTTGATAATTTTATTCTAGGTGGAAAAATATCGCCAACTTGGCGATTTTTAAAAAAAGTTTAATAACTTTTTAAATATTTAATTTATTCTTCTGTTCCAAAGTCCAGCTAATTCTTCGCGGCAAATTATAAATATATAGCTTGAAATCATCGTAATTCTCCGAGAATAAGGCACTTAAACTTTAGCTTTTTTATTATCCTTAGTAACAGAGCTTCGAAACACAGCTTTAAATCTAGAAAAAAATCATGAAGTTTCAAATTTTGAAGATACGTTTTCCAAATATCAAAATGCAAACAAATTATGGTAAGATTACTTAAAGTTACGCTGAGGGGAAATTCTCTTCCCATAATTAATTTGCATTTTAATGTTTTGAAAATATTTTTTCAACATTTGAAAGTTCATGATTTTTACTAAGTTTCACTAAACTTACTTTCTTTTAAGTTTTGATAAACGAATAGAGAGAGAGAACAGAATTCACGATGAAAAATTTCAGTCGAGGTGTCTCAATACATCTTCTCAATTGATGATTATTTTAGAGAATGGATGTAAATCTATCATATAAATTCATATCATGGATCATACCAATCTTTTTTATGAATTTCCCCTATGACTATACTTTTTTTTTTACATAGACCTTTTTATCTATAGTACCTATTGTTTCCGGGTAACTTTTTTTTGTCTACATTCTTTATCGGTGATGTCGCCAATTCCAGGTTTTCCGATGTATTTTTCATAGAGCTGAGTTACACAAAAAAACAGATTCGCATAGTTTAAATTTTATTTAAGAACTAGACCGACTGTGCTCAAATTTTGCATGTTGTCATTTAAAATTACATTCGTTAAAATGATGTCAAAGTTTGTATACGTTACAATTTAGAATTTTTCAACTATTATTAAATAAAATAATAAAATATTTACTAAAAGTTACACCCATATGACTTGTAAAAAGTGCAACTCCAGCAAGGCTAGTCCTCATCATCTACTTGATTGCCTGGATTTCACCATGGAAGTTCTTGAGAGACCTCTCCTTTTCCTCGATTTTTTGAACACTCACGGCCTCGTTGATCTGGTATAGCTCCGCTATCCCAGCTGGGATTGGAAACAACAGCAACACACGCATAGGACTGGAGAACTTAATTTACATCCATGTATAAATGATTTTTGAAAAAAATTTGCTTATTTAAACATGAGAAATTATTAAGAAATTTTTTTTTCATACTTACCTGCCCGTTTGTTATACGTATTTGTTCTCTTAACCTTCAACTTTTAATGTCTTTCTCGGCAGATAATATTTAAGAAATGCAAGAGAATCATCAAAAGTGCTTAAGGTTTCTTCATTTCCTCTAAAAAATAAAATACAGTGCGGAAAAAAACTAAACACTCTGAATAATTTTCAACTATCATTAATTCTCGATCTCTGAACAATTATGATCATTAGATTAGATCTTTACTAGCTAGGGCTCAATTCTTAATATTTAGAGGGGGTGACCTTAAATTATTCTCATCAATTAGCGTAGATGATATTTTAAATTACGAAATCAGACAAAAAACATCCTTTCTCTGAAAATACATACCTTTTTTTTTCCTACGAATTCATGTTCCTGACCCCCCAAAATGAACGAAGTAGCCTCAATATGGTCCCATTATTTTGGTCAGGTGAGTGGTCCGAAGTTTGTGGCCCTTAATGTGAATTCTACATTAAGCATACTTCACCATATTTCGGGAGTTTCTTAAGTGAATAGGGAAAAAAAATTTTACACTTATAAAATTCGTTTATCTGAAGATAATTCCAAGCGCAAGAATATATTTCGATTTTTTTTCTTTTTTTTTACTTAGTAATAGTTGCAAAAAATTTTAATTTAAGGTATAAAATTTTCTGACATCATTTTAAAGAATGTAATATTATCAAGCAAAATGCAAAGTTTGAAGAAAATAAGCCGAATAATGCCTGTAGAAATCGAATTTTAAATAAACAACTTCTTTAAAATTTGACTTCTTAGGACTATTCGACCGATTTCCTTCAAAGTTTGGTACTGTGCATTACAAAATTAAAATGATATAAAAATTTATATAGGTAATAGTTCAAAATATTTTTCACCTATTATTAAGTAAAATAATAAAAAATAAAAAAATATTTTTTGCGTGTAATTATCCTGAACTAATTAACGAATTAAATGAACGAATTTTATAATTGTGCAGAAAATTTTTTCGATTCGCTTAAAAGATGTTCGAGATATGGCAATAAAATATGTTCCCTTCCATTGGATTAGCATCAATATTTCGTGAGTAAACAGTGCGCAAAATAACAAATAGAACACCCTGAATAACTTTTGATCTAATGTTCGGATTTTAACCTACTGAAACTGAATCTTAATGGTTCACGGAACTAATTTTTAGTATGTTAATTAATTAGAGCTAATGATATTAAAGTTCATATTTATGCACCAAAAAATACTTTCTGAATGAAAGATGGATTCTGATTCTTGACCTTCTAAACATGAGGGGTTGCCGCAATGTGGAAAATACAGTGCCATTGGGACTCCCTAATGTTAATTTTACTTTTTATTGAACTTTTGATGAAAATCGAAAAACTTTTGCGCACAATTGTGAAATTCGTTTATCCAAATATAATTCCAATCAAAAAAAATTATACATAATTATTTATCATTTTTAAATATTTTATTTAATAATCAACGGAAAACTTTTAAATGCGAGGTATATAATTTTTTTTATCTCATTTTAAAGAAAATAATTTTTAATATTAAATTATAAAATTTGTATGAAATCAGTCGAATAATTCTCGAAAAATCAAGCTTTAAATAAACGACTTTTTGAAATTTGATAACTCAGAAACAAATCGATCGATTTTGCTCACATTTTGCATCCAACCACTTAACATTAACACTATTAAAAATGACATAAAAAATTTTATGATGCAAATGATGTAAAAATGATGATGTATACCTTATAATTATCATTTTTTTCGCACCAGTAATGAATGAGAATTAGAAGAAGAATAAATAATGATTAGAGACTTTCTTCATAATATTATCTTCAGATAAACGAATTCCATAATTCTAAGCAAAAAAAATTTTTTACTTTGTGAAAAATCTCCTGAAATATGGCGAAATACGAAAAAAGCCTGTTATACATTCATATTAGATGGTGCCAAAGCTTCTTTGGGAAAGAAGAAAAAAGAAAACCTTGCTGTCTTTGAATATTATTGAATATCAGACTTTACTGTTATTAAAATGGTTTTTCGAGGAGGAAAATAAGAAAGAGCTACTTAAGTAACTTACATTCGAAGCAAGAAATAATTTTAAATTACCTAGATAATCTTGCCATGACGAATTAGCTGGGCTTCAGAACGGACCAATAACTTAAATATTTTCGGAGCTATTAAACCTTTTTTAAAAACAATTGCCATTTTGGCGAAATTTTGCCCCCTAGAGAAAAATTATCAAAATCACTGCTTTATTCTCAACTTATGCCAATTTTTATGAGCCCAAATAATGCAGCAATAGAGTAAGTTTTTAAATATTAAAAAATTAGACAGCAAGCGCTCTTTATTTTCACAAAACTGTGGCTTTTCTCCATATTAATATTTTGCACAATTTTCAGAAAAACTATAGACAGACTAGCTTTAGATAGGCTAAACTTGACCTAACAATCATGAATAACTGTTACAAACTCACAGCAGTTATAAAAAATAACATGTTATTTGCAAAAAATCATCATTTCACATAAAGATAGAGCTTTTTCATTGTGTCCCGCGAAAAGATTTGCACCCATCATATTCAAAAAATTTGCTTCCTTTTTAAACTAACGCTAAAAATAGTAAATCGCCACAAATTGATTTTTTTTTTCATTATTCCATTACATTTTCTATTACACCACTATTTGATAAAAAAAAAGGCAAAAAAGTAGCACTTCTACACTACTAAACACGAAAAAGAAGTAGTCATATGAAACAGGGCTCGAAAAACAGCCCGTCCGCCCGTCCTCGGCGGTCAAAAATTTCCCGCGGACAACGAATTTCTCGAATCCGACGTCTGCGCGGACGGCCATTTTCCCGTTAATTTTCGTGATACATTTTCAATTCTTGTTATTAGAATTGATGTTTTCTCTGTCTGGGAGTACTGCAGTGTTTGAAAGGGGATTTTCAGCAATGAACTTACAGAAAAAAACCCACATTACTTACTGGTCTCAAACAAGAAGCGTTAAACGTAATTATGAACATCTACTTAAATGGAAAAACCCCTTCCGATTTCTGTGCAGAAACCTCTGTAAATCATTGGCTTGATTGTGGAACTGGCAAACGTCATATTTGATTCATTTAAAAAACGCAGTACCCTCGGATAAATTGACATTCCAGATAACTTGACCTTAGTCATTTAAATTATTTCATAAAAGAAATACTAGGTTACTATTATTAGCCTAGTATTTCGTTTATTACTGCATAATGTAATCCAAGTAACTACTAATTCATTGTGTAAATTTACATAAATGTTTGTAATAAATAATAGAAAATTATAATAAATGTTTGTAATAAATAAGAGAAAATTATATTTTTATTTATTTAGAAGCTACGGGTTAGTTTCAAAGGAGGACGGGTACATTGTTGGGCAAGCCGTCCTCGCGGACGGGTAAAATTTCTGAGTTTTTTCGAGCCCTGATATGAAATGATGCTTTTTCGCCCAATACTATACTATTTTTATAACTTCTGTGAGTTTGCAACTGTTAGATCAAGTTAAACCTATCTAAAACCATCGCGTCTAAACCATCTAAAACCTATCTAAATCTATGCTTATTATTAAAATGGCATCAATATGGAGAAAAGCCACCCTTTTTCCAGTACCTTCTTAACATATACCTTCACCAGAGCTTTTTTCTTTTCTAGTAACCTTTTTTACCATTCCCTTTTATTCCGTAGGTGGAGAAAAGAAAACCGAGAAAAAAGAACACTGGAAAAAAAGAGCACCGGCAAAAAGAGTGTCGTTAGAGATGATATGAATTTTACAAACGATTAATTCGTGACGTTGAGCCAGAATTTATAGCAATTATATATTGATACGAATATAGTTAAAAAAATTTTAAATATTTTCATTAATTCATAAAAATTACCTTTAGTTTATGGAAATCCCCACTTCATATTATCGAACAAAATTAATTAGACTTAAGCAGTTCCAAAAGTGCTCTAAATTTCGAAAATTACATTTATTGCACAGCGTTATAATAAAATGCAAGTAATACTTTTTTAGCTAGCTATTTTTTAAAAATCAGTGTTAAGATAAAATACTTCATCCCATTTGTTAATATATGTAACTTATCTAAAGCTTAGCTTAGCTTGTAATGGATACATTATTTATATTATTAGTACTATACATTATATATATATATATATATATATATATATATATATATATATATATATATATATATATATATATATATATATATATATATATATATATATATATATATATATATATATATATATATATATATATACGAAGAAAGTTAAGAAAAACAATAAGTTTCATTTAGTGCGCTTAAGCTGCAAGTAAACAGAACTCATTAGATAAGTTCAAAATGTAGAAAAAACAAAGAAAAATTAAAGACATGTGAAAAAAAAAGGGGGGGGGAATAATAAGCAAAAAATAACAAACAACAGTTTAAAAAAAAAGGATGAAATTTTACTTAAAAAAACCGGGAAAAAAATAGATATAATCTTTTCATCAGCCCGCATGATTATATCCGCTAAACAGAGTGCTTTCTGATATTGTATCAATAAAGCCAAAGCTAAATATATTAATACAATAGTGTGAGGAGCACTCAAAAAAAAAATTTTTTTTACAAAAATTACAACAAATAAAATAGGACACAAAAAGTAAATATAAGTAAAAATAACATGCAAAAACAGAAAATAAAAGAAAAGAAAAAGAAAAAACAGTACAAAAAGTGGACTATAAAGCGAGTAGCGAAATCAGATCTACGTACATGGACCGGAAATTTTTCAAGAATGAATTAAAAATGTTTTCGCAGAAAGATTGCCAGATTACAAAATATGAAAACAAAAGCACAAATTGAGTGTAACTAGAGGGTTTCAAAGTGTCGTTCTTACTGCACTGCTGAAGTGATTTGTAATTCTGTGCATTGATTTGTTAGTTACCAAGGATGGGCCCGAAATGGATGTGCGCAAGGTAATATTATACTGGATAATTTTAAAAATTGAGCATAAATAGTTTTAGAAAATAGATGTTTATTTAAGAAAAAATATAAAATAGAAAACAGAAACATTAATTGCCTGTTTTGCAAACAATTTTTGCCACGGATTTGCACGAAATGGATTAGCATAATGAAAAAATTATATGAATTATCAAAGATAAAAATTTTTAATAGATAATTTTAACACGGATTTGCCCGAAATGGATTTGCACATGAAAAAATTGTATAAATTAATAAAGAAATTTTTAGCAAGCAATTTTACCCACGGATTTGTCCGAAATGGATTTGCACATGGAAAAATTGTATAGATTAACAAAGGAAATTATTCAGTAAAGGAATTTTTTAGTAAATAATTTTAACCACGGATTTGCTCGAAATGGATTTGCACATGGAAAAATTATACAAATTAACAAAGAAATTATTTAGCAAATAATTTTGGCAATGGACTTATCCGAAATGGGAAAATTATATAAATTAGCAAAAAAAAATGTTTAGTAAATATATCCACAAAAATATACGATTAATTCAATGATTTTGTATAAAATTTTATTACTTTAGTTGGGTATCCATTGTTTTTCATCAATTTTAATCGTGTGGGCTGATGAAAAGATTATATCTTTTTTTTCCCGGTTTTTTTAAATAAAATTTCATCCTTTTTTTTTTAAACTGTTGTTTGTTATTTTTTTACTCATTATTTCCCCACCTTTTTTCATATGTCTTTAATTTTTCTTTGTTTTTTCTCCATTTTGAACTTATATATATATATATATATATTATATATAGTATTTACAGTTGAAAATAAATTAAACATTAAGAGAGAAAAGAGTCCTCCCGTCAACTTTCCATTTTAATTCTTTTTTGAATTATCTAATTAAGTTCCAATAATTATTTAATTACCATAAACTTAAGTTCAGCCCGAAAATGATCAGCCGTTAAATTAATGTAATAGTTAATCAGATGTTTTTAGTTTTAGTTAAGAACTTTTAATAGTTTTTATGGATACATAGCATGTGCAATACTGAATGTTATTACCCCCCTCCCCTCTTTAAAGGAAGAAAACCGCAATTAAATCTAATTAAATATTTATTCGCAGAGATTAAATATATTTTTAAAAATTAAGATTAAATAACGATTAATTTAAAATTTACGGAAAGATTTTTCCCCACTGCCTACAATTTAAAAAAAAAATAATAGTACTCTTACGCAGTTCTAAATGTGTTCCATATTTCAATAATTACTCTAATTGTATTGTGACACAATTAATACTTTTTCATCTGGTAGCTTTTTTAAAAAAAATTGTGTTAAGTTTTAACCTTTAATTAAAACTTTTCATTATTGTTAACAATTTCAATACATCTAATGATTAAGACCCAGAGTTATTATTGTTTGAATTTATGCATTATTTATGACAATACTATTATATATATCTGCATTAAAAAAATTCAGAAAGTATTAAAAGCTCCTTTTTTTTAACTGTAAATTATATTAATTACCTTTAAGAAATCTAATTACGTTCGATAACTACTAAATGACATTAAATTCAGATTCAACTACCTGGAAAGAATCGGCATTTAAATTTAAATAATAATTAATAAAGATATTTTTTTCTGATGCCTGTTTTTTTTTTTCCGAAACTTTTTTCTGGTATTTTTTTCAAGTGCATTTTTTTCTTTAATCCATGATGCAGAAACAGCAGATTTCCTTACAGATTATCCCTGTTGAGGTACTTTTTATACCGGGACCCTATTTTACTTGTACCTTTTTATTAGCGGTATTATTTTACTGATACCACTAAAAGTATATCAACTACTAAACCCTAGTAACTTTTTTATGTGTAATTCATGATGCAGAGGGGACCTCGCATGAAGTTTCCTTATAGATTTTCCCTGTTAAGGTACCTTTTATAGCGAGACCCTTGTTAATTGGCACTGAGTTATTGGTGGTATTATTTTACTGTTACCTCTATAGCCATATAAACTACTAAACCCTACTAACCAAAAACGATGCATCATTTCGAAGAAACAGAATTAAAAACACATTTTCTTACTTTAAAAAAATGAAATGCTGAGGAAAAAAATTTAAAAATTGTTTATATTTCAGTGAAACTAAACGTTTACGCTCAGTTTAATAATCATTCTTCCAAGTGCATCTCAATAAACAATAAAAAGAAGAAGAAAAAAACATTTCTTAGAAAAGCTTTTATTCTTTCTCCGCTCCCAACAATTCAGCAGGGAAGTGTATTTCCATCAAGGTGACCTCTAAAGCCAAAATTTCAATGTCAGGGGGTTGAAAGAATGAATGAGGGGACAGCAGCAGGTGCGTCTTCAAATTGTAGAAGGTGTGGTGAATATAGCTTTCAAAAGAAACTCCACAGGTGTGAATTAAGTATAAAATTCTTTTGTCTTGACCAGTTCTTTGTTTACTTTCATGAGCAATAAATACCAGGTTCGTGCTTTACCGGATTTCATTTTTTCTAAGAAAAAAGTATTATCTGAAAAGTGTGAATTTAAAAAAAAAAAAAAAAAAAAAAAAAAAAAAAACATTGCATAGTGCTGAAGTATTTTTCAAAAATATGCAGCTTTAAATATTTTCTTTCGTTTGACGCAAGAATTTTTGCTGCTGGTTTTATTCTAAAATAATATATATACTTTATTTCCAGATTGCTGTAAAAACAACTTAATTTATTAAAATTTAATCTGAACATAATTAAACAACACTTCTACTTTTAAACTATTACAATCAATTATATAAACATAAGTTGCTTTTTTTAAAATATGGGGGGAGTGATGTCTTAATGATGTTACACATTTTTTCTCTTCCCCCCCCCCCTGCTATCACAAGTCCCACTTTTTTACATCAACATATTATCAGCAGTTTAAAAAATTATGTACTAAATTATAGATCACAATTTAAAATTTATTTTAAAACTTCTAGTATGTTTGTAAATGACATTTATGAGCCTAAAATGACTGCATGTGTACTTATTTTGTTTGAAGTTATATTAAAGCTTACAAAATAAATAAATAACAATAAACATCACTCTGTTTCTACTCGTAGTTGACCTCAATAATATAATGGGTGTGACCATAATATTCATGCGTAGCTAAATCATGTAATAGTTCTGAGTCTGTAAGATTTCGTGCGCAATCTTTTCAAGTTAAAAATAACATGGGCAGTAATTATTTTTCTTATTTCAAGTGTCTCTCTCTAACTATTAGGATTATATTTGCATCTTATCCCATGAAAATCTCAATCAAATTTTACTTAAGGATGTTCTTTGTGAGAATTTTTTTAAATTTATAACCATCGTTGAACAGGCGACAAAATTTTTTGGGTTTACGACTACTAATGGTTAATTCCGTAGCCTTGTAATTTTGAACCCAATCCAGAAAACAAGGGAACTCCTGGAATGAGTATTGGGAGAAATTTGCCTTCGAGGAGGACTTTTTGATAGAACTGACCCAATTTTGCGTTACAAGGGGAGGAGAACCACAAAAACCTACCACGGTTAGCCTGTCGACAAGGAGACTCTACCCCATGATCCGTATATCAATGAGGATATTTTACGTCAGCACTGTAGGCGGTGCAAGCCGGATGCAAAATTCGCATCGACCAGTCATCGCTGGGATTCGAACACGGCTCATCTCATTGGAATTCGAACGCACAATACGTTGAGCCATCGTTGCTCCCTTTGTGGGAATTGCCCATAATGCAATAATGAGCAAAATTAAATTCATAATAAATGAACGCTTCATACTTTATAACTTTTGAGAAGCCTATAAGAGACATGCTTTATATATGTAATTTATCCATTCTAGACTTAATAATTAATTTTATTTTTTATTATTTTATAGCAAATGTTCAGATTAAAAAAAATCAATTATTGACTGGGGGTCAAGGAGGTTGGTTAAAGCTTAGTAGTATGCAAGAGTTTTACTACCCCAGCATCTTACCAAGGAGGTGAGCATGGAGACTAAGACTACAACTAAAAACACGCAAACTTATTCTGAAATATGATTATATTTGTATTATGAAATTAAATTTCTAAACAGGTAAATATGTGGCACGTGCAAAATATTTCGCGAAGAATAAAATAGGATCATCAAACCAATTTAATAATCAAGTTTGAGATTATTACAGTTTAAATATTTTTCCTAATTTAGGAATATTTAATAATTAATAACTACTTTTTTCGAACTACTTTTTTTTTACTTTTCTCAGAATTGCTTCCAGTAAACTACATAAAAAGGAATTTGACATATGATTCTTTTTTCGTACGTTCTTTGGTTTTACCCCTTGTAGTAATTCACTCCTCTTCTTTGGGACGTATAATCAAGGAGTTTACCCCAAATACTTTTACACGTCATAATTAAAACTCCGAAATTTCAAGACCAACGGCATGATGTTGCCTGTGTGTTCGCCACTGCGCACTGGCCGCCTTTGTTTCCCAGGCAAGCATGTACCCATTGATTAACAACCGAATACAGAACCTAAGTCGTTCGTAATGGCAGCTGATTGTTTGGGCCATTGTGTCTCTTATGTTTAGGACACTTATGATTCTACCAGAATCCTAAACATTTTTTCTTTTCCTATTTTTGGAGAAATCAATCATTTTCTGGTGGGAGGAGAAATTTCGCTGAACTTGCTCTTTCTATCATTAGGTTGCTATGGCAACAAGACTCTTGCCTTACCTCAATGATCCATAGAATTTTTTGCTGATGTTGAAGGTGATACCCCAAGCCTTCTTTTTATTTGACCATTCAGACCATCCAGATGGAATTTTTTATCGTTCTGTCCCTTAACCCCCAGGCGTGCCCCTCTTCGCTAACTTGATTTCTAATGGACCACTAAACAATGCTGAATAGTTTTATATAACATTTTTTAACCACATGGACATGGTTTTGATGATGGTACATTTTGAATACATTTGTTTAAGCGGCTGTTACGTTCATAGTTGTATCTTTTGTTTCACCTAGTCACTTTCGTCTCGTAGTTTCCCCTTAAGTATTCTGTATCAATTTTAAAAAAAGCATACATTAGGTAAACTTATTCGGCTGTTAGTTTTTGTTTTAATATCGTTCACAATTATTCTTAAATATTTAAACTGATCGACATTTTCAAAAACATTTTTTTTTTTCAGTGGCTCTGAGTCTGGCATTTTACTTGAGACTGCCAAGAATTTAGAATTAAGCTGCAGTCTCAGAGTCTTTGAACGATTTGAAATTTAAATATTTCTGAATACAATATAAATGTCATTTACGTAATAGAAGTGTGGATTAAAATTCTGCGGAGTTTTCCAGGGCTGTCTCTTGCCGACTTAAAAAGAATCTTTACAAAAATGCACATTGCTCAATACGGTGCACAATTTTTTTTTCTTTTTTTTTTTTGTTAATAGACTCGAAGAAGAGATGTGGTGGCTCAGAGAATGAAGCTATTACCTTCCAATGAGGTCACCCTGGTTCCAATTCCAGGGATAGCTGGTCGATGCGAACTCCGAACCCGGCTAGCACCGACCACAGTGCTGGTGTAAAATATCATCAGTGGTAGACGGATCGTGGTTTAGAGTCCCCTGGTCGTCATGGTAACTATGGTAGTTTTCGTGGTTTTCTTCTCAATGTAATGCAAATGCAGATTATTTCCATCAGAAAGTCCTCCACAAGAGCAGAATGTCTCTCAATACTTGATCCAGGATCTTTCATTCTTGTCTTCTGAATTGGGTTTAAAATGACAAGGCTTCGGAGTTGAACACAGGTAGTTGTAAAACCAAAAATTGGTTAAACTGTCCAACGAGGGTTATGAAATAAAATTTACTCCAAAAAGTATATAAACAGAATAGTTTTGTGTTTTTTTTTCTTTAAAACTCAATGCAATACATTAAGCGATCATTAAAAAAGTTGTTGAAAAGGAGGATAAAAAGGAGAAAATTGAGGAGACTGAAAAATCATTACACTGCTGGAACCAAGAAATGGGGGTGGGGGCCTACACACAGAGCTGTCAGGGGCCCCCTGGTCGTTACTTTAAACTAAAATTTCATGTTGTTTAATTATGAAGTGTTTTAAAATTATTTTTATAACACAAATAAATTATGATATATTAGTAAATTTGATCTCATATTTATTTAAATTTTTGCTAACTCATAAATCTAATAGATAATTCTTAAGGAAAACCTCAAGGAGGAAATATTTGTAACATTTAAAGAGTCCTCGGCATGGGCCTAACATACCTTATGATAAATCAGGCGCTGGTCTGGAACTTCACTCATTTTCTCTCTCACTACGCGCTGAAGAATATATTCGTTATTTATTGTTTCTGCGTTATTACTTTTTTAAAATTATAACTCAAAATAATTGTAATTATTTATTTATTTACTTTGAAATCAGTCTCTATTCTTGTTGCTGCACTTGCCGACCCCTTTCATGGGAGGTCGCTGTATTATTCTAAAATCTTTCACTATTCGCCAAGTTTTGATGGCCCAATCGATAATAGGGACGAAAATTCTTTTTTTTTAATTTTATTTTATTTCGTAAACACAAAAGTAATTATGAGCAACATGCCTTACTCTGTTTAAATTTCTAATTTATATGGAGTAATTAAATCGTAAATCTCCAAGAATCGGGTTGCAATAAATAGCAGAAAGCTTCAAGTAATTAAAATAAAATGTAAAAAAAAATATCGAGTCATAAATAAGGAGTATTTAAAAAACTGGGGAGAAAAGAATGAGGAACTCGCTCGGAAGGAATTGCTTCAGAATTTTTGGGGATTAGTGAGTGACAGCGAGGGAGCCCTCTTGTAATTATAAAAGAAAACATTAAGAATTTTGCACCAAAAGAAATTATGTAAAGTGGACCACCCTGAAAACGGACCCCAAAAGAACGGACCATCCAGAATAACTTTTGATCTAATGATCGGATCTTCACATTTCAGAACTTATTCTTAATGGTTCGAGGGGTTGATCTCAAATATATTAATTTATTAATGCATACGATATTTTTAGGTTACGAAATCAGAAACAAAAACGTACTTTCTCTGAATAAACATACCTTTTTTTTTTAAAAACTGATATAGATTTCTGACCCTCAAAATATAAGGGGTAGCCGCAATCAGGGAAAAAGGGTTTCCATAGTTTGGTCAGGAAAGCGATCCAAAAAATGCAACCCTTAAAGTTAATTTTACTTTTTGCATATTTCGCAATATTTTGAAAGCATTTTAAGCCGATTTAAAAATTTAAAAAAAATTCACGCAATTAAAAAATTCATTTTCCGAAAAATAATTCCATGCAAAAAAAAAATTTTGGGAAACATTTATTATTTTTTCATTACTATATTAAGTAAAAGTCGGAAAAATTTTGAATCGTGATGTATTCAATTTATGTACCTTTATATAGCAAAATACAAAACTTGAGCAAAATATGTTGAATAGTTCCGAAGAAATCGAATTTTAAACAGACGACTTCTTTTAAATTCGATTTCTCGGGAACTATTCAACCGACTTCGTTCAAATGTTGCATTTTGTCATATAAAATTGCTCACTTTATAATGATGTAAAAAAATTTATACTTCACAATTCGAAATTTTCTTGACTGTTATTTAATAAATAAATAAGAAACGTATAATATTTTAAAAATTAAGTTTTGCAAGGAATTATCTTTGGATAAAATAATTTTGTGAATTTATTGAATTTCGTGAGAAAAAAAAATGAACTATATGTAAAACCACTGCTTCTAGACACAAATGCGAATCTTGTACATCAAATACGAAAGCGTACACGTGTGTGTTGGCGATTCCAGTAGAGAAACAGGCTTTATAAGTGCGCGTAAGTTAAGAAGCGTTTTGTTCGGTAGCACACCTCAGCGAATTTCTTGGTGCTATTTTGCAGCAATAGGTTAAATTCAAATTTAAACAGTAAAAATGAGTAACCACTTACGTTTAGATAATGGAATAAGGTAGGGAGGCAGGAAGCAGGCCAATCTCTAGTTCAGATTTATAGAGAGTTCAATTTAAGTGTGTCAATTTAAGAGAGTTGTGTAACTTATGTTAACAGTTCCAGGATGGATCGAGAGAAAGCCTGGGCAAGGTCGTCAAAGAGCCACAACGGCCAGAGAATATAGTCATTTGTCCATTATAGGGAGGCGTTACAGAGGCTTCTCAGCTCTCTCGTGACTTGTATGCAGCCACAGGAACCCGTGTATCAATGGTGACTTTTTCCAAACGACTTCATGAGAGAAGGTTGTTTGTCAGAAGACCTGTTGTTTGCATTCCTTCTCACTTCTACGAACAGGAGAGTCAGTTAAGAATGGTGCAGAGTGCATAAAGATTGGAATATGGATCAATGGGGGACCGTTCTCTTCACTAATGAGTCCCGGTTCAGCCTAAACACCGATTCTCGCAGTACGGTCACACGGAGAGAACCAGGGACCCGATACCTACCCTCCAATAACCACGAAATCGACCACTATGGCGGAGCAGGCCTAATGGTCTGGGCGGGCATCTTGTTGGATGGCAGCACACTTCTTCATTTGAAGGAGGCTCTCTGACTGGTATAAGGTATATGGATGAGGTCTTGGAGCCCTATGTTCGCTTTGTTTCAAGGGTTCGGGTGGCTCTGCGTTCATTTTAATGGACGATAACGCGAAACCACTTAGAGCTCTTCTGGTCGATGAATTTCTGGAGAGTGAAGATATTCACCGGATAGATTGGCCAGCCAGATCCCCAGACCTTAACCCTATCGAGCATGTCTGAGGCACTAAGGGGTTTGCAATTCCAACTCGCTACCCCCCACCGAGACCCATCCAGGGAATGAAAACAGCTTCGCAGAACGAGTGACCATACCCCCCCCCATTAAACCATTTTTTTTCTTTTTATTTCTTTTTTTCTTTTTTTTTTTGTTTATTCTGCAAGCGTTGTTTCATACTGTCCGACACCAGCTAGTGTTACACACGAGCATGCATTGTGTATTACAATTGTTGAATGGTTATTTGTTTCGTACTGTATTAATGTATGTACTTATCAAATTTCATTAAAATCGGTCCAGTATTTCTAGAGATAATCGGCAAAATCTGCTAATTCTCTTAATTTCTTATTCTCTTAATTTCTTATTCTCTTAATTTCTAATTTCTTATATCTCATTCAGTGGAAACTAATGTAACTGAGTCTAGCTTTGCACCTCTTCTTATAGTAAAATTCTAAAAAAATGAAATACGTGTAAACTGTGAAACTTCTGATTTATATACATTTTGGCATGTTTCGTGCTATAACTTCTCGCTTGATTCTTCATTTTTCTGTACTTCATTGCAAAGCGGGAAAATATGCTGAAGTATAATATCACTCAAATTTGCTTAAAACAGGTGTCTAAGTTGAACCATATCATTTTTTTAAACTTCATGACACGATATTACGGTTAACTTAAAAGAAGTTCGAACGAGCTCCTTTTTAAGTTAAGGTTGCCGGTAATTATAGTTCAGACGACCAATAATAACATTAATTTTGAAGCAATTTATCAGAAATTTTTTTAAGTGTAACATAAAATACATTTTCTGTGACTTATAGAATTTTAATAGGATCTTTAATCTTTTTCAGAGATCGTAGATATTTTCAAATACTAGGGGATAAAAACTTTTGTTTCAATAATTTATCGAAACAAGAATTTTTCCATCTTCTTGAAGGGGGTGGGAAAAAACTGTGCCAATTTGATAAGAATTACTAATTCGGTCCTTGAAATGCGTATAAACTGTGAAGCTTTTGATTGATATACATTTCGGTACTACTATTACATTTTGTGCTATGACTTCTCGCTTAATTTTTCATTTTTCAGCTTGATTTTTCGCTTAATATTTTATTGCCAACGCGGAAAAAGAATGTTGAAGTATAATATCACAAAAATTTACTAAAAACAGATGACTAAGTTAAACCATATTATTTTTTTAAGCTTCATGACTGCGGTTCAACTTGAAAGAAGTTCAAATGAGCTCCTTATTAAGTTAAGGTTGCCGGTAATTAAGGTTCAAACGATCAATATTAACATTAATTTTGAAGAAATTAATGAGAGTAACATAATATACAATATACTCCCGATATATCAAGGTTTGAAGGGGCAATAAAAAAATTCGAGGTAGCGAGATTTCGAAGATAATGAGTTCAGAACTAAATATGCTCTTAAAAGTAGAAAAATATATTCTAAAATATTACACTAAAAAGTAGAGTCATAAAACTGCTGTTATGTAATAATAAATAATATATCATAACTGTGTCATAACTGCTGTTATGTAATAATAACTGACTATAAGTCTAAATACAATTATCATAATTTCATTTTTAAAATTAAGACAAAACTAATTACGCATTAAATAGAAAAGAATTGGTTTACGTTGAATTTACATTGTGATTTTTCCGAAAAAATTAATTTTCTATTTCGAAAAAAATTCGACATAGGTTTTGAGAAGAAACCCTTCTACATAGGAATTCAAATTAACATTAGGTGGATACGTAATGCCAAGGGGGAAAATATTTCGTTTCATATAACACGGTTTTCGAGATTTCAAGAATGAACTGTGCATTTTGGATTCTATACGCACAATTAAGAATTTTTATATATCTTTAAATTTTTTCTCAGATCTCAGGTATTTCCAAATACCAGGGGATAAAAACTTTTGTTTCGATAATTTATCGAATCGAGAGTTTTTCCTTCTGCCCGAGGGGGGCGTAGAAAAACTGTGCCAATTTGATAAGAATTACTAATACGGTCCTTGAAGGGAACATTACTTAACCCTTGAAATGAAATATTGTTATTGCACAATAGACTTTCACCTTAACACACAACTTCCTTGAAACATCATGGAAAAAAAAGGGGGGAGGGTATCTTTTTATTTATTTGAGTATATTCGACCCACTTGTTGAACATAGGTAGGTCGTGGGGCCCTTTTTAGGGTAGTCTACTGTCGTAAACGACGCAGCTTCCTTTGTCTTTTCTGGCGCGTATTTCCATGAAATTGGATTGGACAATTAAGATTCACTCCCCCCCCCTTCCTCACCGCAAACATTTTTCATGGAAGATAGCTTTTGAAATAATTGTATTGAATTTTGTCAGTTCAACAAAGATAAAATCTCAGTACTTATGCAGTATTCTTATATGTTGTTATGTTTCTCTCTTTTTACTTATTTATTTTCTTTTTCAATTTCAAACGTTTGTTGTTTATGGAACAGAAAAAAGCTAAACTATTTTTCTTTGTTGGCGTGATGCATTCTTATTGGTCGGAAAAATCACATGATAGAATCCCATCGCCAGTGGCATACAAAGATTTAGAGGTGCGCCCCCCTTCACGAATTATAAATGCGCCCTATATCTAACACAATAGACTTAACAAAATATTTTTACAATTATAATATGAGACAAGAACACTATGAAGCAGTGTTGCCAGATTGGGCTACAAGTAGCGGATTGGGCTACTTTTAAAAGTCCCCGCTACTGAAAATTGAATTTTCGCTACTTGCTACTTTTTGGGCTACTTATTATTTTTCGAACGCTACAAATCTTAAATATGCGCTACTTTTTTTCCTTACTGAAATATATATATATATATATATATTTTAATATTTTCCTTTCCCATTATAAAATGATTCTGAAAGTTTGCAGCTTCTTTACCATTTTTAAAAAGGACATTTTTGTTGTTGTTGAAAACGTTCTCGCTTCAGTTTTGGATTCTTGATATGTTTTACTGATGGAGTCTATAATCTTTCCATGTTTATGTTTCAAATCGTAGACTCGGGAAATCGCAAAGATATATATGGAAAAATGCACGGAGAGTATGATGGGGAAAATGTTTTTTAACTCCAACTATTATTAATCGTTTATCTTCTGGAGAAAAAAAATCACGTTACTCGCTTTGAAACTCAGAAAAATTAAATCCAAAGTCATTAAACCTGATGAATGAAAATAGTTGTTGTGAATGACAATGAGTTTTCAAAAAATATCGTACTGTTAAATGCTTTTTAGTGAATTCATTTCACTTTTGTAAATCACCATCTATTCACAGTTGCACGAAAAATAGGAAAATTTTTATATCTCTCTAGAGCTTAGATTTGCCCGTTGTAAATGATGAAATTATTTTTTTTAAAAGAAGCTATAATATGTATTGCTATGGTTACAGTTTTTATTTTTCACCTCATTTTGCCAAATATGCAATAAATAAATGAAACAAATAAAAATGAAGTTTTGGATAGTTATCATATTAAAATAAAATTCGTATTACCAAACTCAAATGATAATCAGAATTGGCATCAAGGAGAACGACATGAAGAAATATTTCATAGAAGGCCAAGGCCCACCCAATGATGACGATGAAACGCAAAAGATGGATTTTGTTATTAAACAAAAATATATACTATGAAATTTCAAATAATAATTAACTATAACAATAAAATTATGAATAAAATTGACTAAGTTAATTGAAACATAATGCACTTAGGGATCAGGAAAATTGAGTAACGACAATTTTTTTAATTCGAAAATGTCAACATTTTAAACCTTTCGAAGCATTTATAGTAATTGCAAAATAACTAGGAAAGATAATTACTTTAAATGATAAACACGGTAATGTATATGCTGTGTGTTATAAAAGGAGTTTAGAAAATTATTAAAGCTACTACAGTGAAACTATCATAAACTGATCAGAAGTGAAACTACAATTTGATGGTTTTATAAGAGAAGTCATCTTATAAAAATGATAACAAATTGTTTTTAACAGTTTAGCACTTGATCATCAAAATCTTAGATAGGTGATTAACTTATAGAGATGGTCAACTTAACATGTTTCACTGTGCAAGTAAAGTAAGCACAGCAACTAAGCGAGCTGCGAGAAAAGAAAATATTTACGAGCATTTAGTGCAAATCTATCTTTTTATCATTGTTTTTTTTTTTTAACTTTACAACAGATGTTACGGCTACTATAAATGAAAAAAAAAATTTGCTAAAAATATTTGTTGCTTCGTAGACGCTTTAAAATACTGTTTCATATGTGGCCCAAATCAAAATATTCATTTGTTCACTAAATTACTATCAAAACTATTCTCAATCGAGTTTGAAACAATTATTGATGCTGTTACAAAGAAAAGCGAAGTCATATTTCTCATTTGCGAGCTGAATGTTTGTACTTTGTATTGTTTCGAACTTCAGAGCAGAAATGATTAAATAAATTATTTTGCTTATCAAAAAAAGATTTTTTGCCTTTTATTTTTAAATACACACAAATGTAGGCCCATGAAGTTGAACTTTTCTGAATTTCTTGTTGGAGATTGGGTCCTAGTTAGGTCTTATTTTTAATTTCCTCGAAACGCGAGATAATTTTTATTAAAAAAAAATTAGCTAGTGAGAAAATTTTTATGTGCGAGTAATTAAGGTTCTTGAGGTTGGGGAACGAAGCGAGCTGAGGTCGAAACCTCTTAGTATTCTTATGCAGCTCAAAGATCGCACCAACATTAAAATATCGAAGACAGTTCGACTGATTTTTACACATAAAAAAGCTTGAAAAAAACGAGCTATCCAATATTATTATAATTTTAGTGTTTTCTGGCAAACGGCGCTGTTTTACAGAAATAAAGCCAAATAAATTAGAGCACTCAAAACATGGCAAACTTTACACTTTATTTATGCTGTGATATTAATTTTGTTAATATATATATATATATATATATATATATATATATATATATATATATATATATATATATATATATATATATATATATATATATATATATATATATATATATATATATATATATATATATATATATATATATATATATATATATATATATATATATACTAGCTGTACCCTGCGTGCGTTGCAACGCTTTCAGTTTGAATTTAAATTTTGTATTTAAGTGTGTAAATGAGATTTGTGATTATGATTTGAATAGAGAATTTTATTTAATGGTGAAAAAACCAGTGATAGTCTCAACAGTTAATTCTCTAGGATATCGTTAGTGCATTTTCAAACAGACATGTATGGTGATGCACACCGACCATGAAACATATTTTGGATGATGATCTGAAATAATTCTGGATCAATGGCGTCATGAATATTTCTGCTGCTATGAGCTGACCAATTTATCCTGGTGTGAGTTTTTCAATAAGCCAAATCATGTGGCAATTCTCTTTTTCTGCCGTTCAATAGAATGCATCAAACACCGTGTCTCTCTAAAAACATGACTTTTCGCAATAAAACCAAGTTTAGAGCTTAATATTTGTTTTAACTCACGTGTGATAATGCATCATGAAGATCCGATGATGTTTGCCTAAGTTACTAAAGCTCTTTAATTTTAGCTCAAGCAGGATTGCATGTGAATGTATTAAATAACTCTAGCTGTCCATATGCGAACCGATACTTGTAGCAGCACCGAATGAAGTCATTTGGAAACACGAATGTACTGACCTATATTCGCCAAGAAAAGTTTCTATTGATTTGCTTGACCCGATAACAACGTTGATAATGGCTCGGCTGGCGACGTTAAATCTGGTAGTTACACTTTGCCTCCAGAACAGCAAATTCCCGCTGTTTCATTCTTAAATTTGAGAGCACTACAAAACATACATAATTGATCCATTTTTCCGATGATGACGCTTGGGTGAAAGATAGTTGGTTGTCGGATCATAGTGAAATGCACTGAGATTCAAATCAGAGTATTGGCAGCGTCTGAATAGCGAAGTGCGTTCTTGATTGATTTTTATTCTTGTATCCCGTTGCTCTGATGTTTCCGACGAACGGGCTTGATAAGTGCGTAGTTGATTTGTTAACAGTCTTCTTTCCTGTTTCTCAGACGTTTCTAAGGAACGGGCTAAAGCATTGTGTTCTCGATTAGTTTAAGTCTTTCTTCCCGTTGCTCCGATTTTTCTGAAACACGGTTAGTTCTCTTCTTGCGTGCTTGAGATGTTGATCGACTAAGAGCGATTCGTTTAGGCGGCATACTTTTGCAAATATTCTCTTTCAAACAAAAAGAAATGTAGAAGTTGACAGTGGTCGCAAATTTGCTAATTCGAAAATTCACGTATTTATTTTAAATAATAAAATGCAATAAAAATGAAATAAATTAAATAAGAAATATAATAATGATAAAATTTAAAACAAAAATCTATTTTTGGTAAAAATATACCTGTGGGTGCCCCTTGACGAAATTGGTAACTTATGTTTATCACCATTCCTGTTTGCGCGGAGCACCGCGGTAACAGGAATGGCTGCCAAAACATAATGATATTTTAATAATACATTGGAAAATTTCAGCAAGACATCGGCCAAAACTTTATAAAATTGCAATGAACCCAATGTAAGCAAAATTAATAAACCCAATAAAATGCATTTTGAATCGAAATAAAAATTAATGGAGTAGGCACAGAAAGAAAAGGAAAAAAGAAACATCTCACTTATTCATTAAGCTTGAATTTCCTCAGTTTTAGGTGCACAGAATTCTCTAATAGCAGTTAGATACTGTCTAAATTTATCATGAATAGAATCTGTGTTCCTCCATCGCCACATAAATTCGGCGAAATACGAATTGAAAATGGCGTCTGTGGTATCGGAATGGCGGTGACATTTTTTTCTAAAGTCCTTTTTTTATGACTGCCCACATACCTTCGATCCTATTGATCAGAAGCAAAAGTAACCTAACCAGCCGGTATCCAACATAGAACTAACGGACTTCTGAAATTACATATACCGTTGAACATTTAAAAATAACGCTGAAATTTAAACGAATCAGAATCACGATTGGGATTCAACATCGGCCAGCTTGGAGATCAACTGCTATCACAACTTGGTGAGAATCAAGGGGCACCTTCAAATATAGTCTACTCCTATTTTTTAAATGAAATAATTGAAATGAATGTGAATTCGCAAACTTTGTAATAATAAACAATCTAATAGTTTTCAAATGACAACTGTCAGCAATGAAAAATTGCATACTAAATTGAGCTAAAATTGCATACTAAATATAAATAATTATTAAAAGCGTGCAAGATGAATAAAATTTGCTTTTGCCTTGATTTTTATTAAACAGTTTTCACAATACTAAATCCGTGATACGACCAATAATTACGAAACTTATTCTCGTTGATTTTACGTGCTTGTGCTCACCTGAAATAAAGAACCGAATTATGATTAAATATTAAAGTATATGTAATTTACTTTTCTAAAAGAATAGAGCTATAAGATAGAAAATATCACTGTTGTTATCTTCAAGATATTTGAAAACTGATTCGTGTACAGCAAAATTTAAAACAATGGCTAACTTTTAACCAATCAGAAAATTCCATTTCGATTTTCGCTGATACCGCTGGAACGGTTTGTGGCAGAATGTTCTATTGTGAATCTAAACCATTCTCGAATCCTTCTGAAGGTACACAGAAAATTTCATTTAAATCAGTCCAGCCGTTTAGGAGGAGTTCAGTGACATACACACGAACAGACGAAATATATATATAAAGATATATATATATATATATATATATATATATATATATATATATATATATATATATATATATATATATATATATATATATATATATATGTATGTATGTGTGTGTGTGTGATTTATTTTTGGGCTACAAAATGTTCGAATCCGCTACTTTTGGAGCTCCCATTCGCTACTTTTTAATCTTAAGTTCTGGCAACAGTGCTATGAAGAGACATTCGGGATTGTCGAGAAGTCAAAATTATTTGGATTTTTAAAACTCTTGCAATTCGTTGTATTAACCACCCAAAATAAAAGCGATCAAAAGACTACACTGATTTAGATTTGGGAGTGTTCAAAAACTTAAATGCGCAATTCACAATTTCTAATTTGTTTTTTTTTTTTGTTTTTTGTAAATATATATATTATATTTATGCATATTTATTTTTTAAATATACGTATATTTTTTTAACATATATTTCTTAAATATATATTTCTTCAATATATATTTAAATATTTAAAAAAAATTTATATAAAAAATATACAAATTTACACCACCCCTCGTGCTGCGGTGGGGTTTTTTACGCCACTGCCCATCGCTGTACCGACGGAGAAACCTTTCATGAACACGTAAGTTTGCTTACGCTTAGAAATAAATTTTGGTCAAAACTACCAGAATAGGGAAAAATTTACAGTGTTTTCTGGCTTTGCTACTGACTTCTAGTAATATTAACAATAAAATCTGGTCTTATTACCATGTTGTTTTGTAGTAAGTGACGTAAAATTTGGTAATTTTTATCAAAAGACTTGGTCATTTTAACTCTACTATTATAATTTGAGAAACGCAAGAATGTAATCTCCATTTCAGTTAGAAAAGAGTGCCATTTAGTGTAGATTTAGTAGGTGGGTGACCACTTTAATCAGCCAGTGAAAGGACCAAATTGCTCGGTATTGGTCCTGGATGAACTATTCTATCGTAAAGTGCTGGACTTCGAGCTCAGGTCATCGGTCTACCAAAGCTGAGAAACCATCCCCACTACAGAGAATTAAAATGGCGGAAGCATGTCTTCGGATCATTCTCAGTGATGTTTTCCAGACTCGCTTATTATGCAACTCTAGTGCAACGAAAGTAAAGTACTTCTAGTACTGGATTAGACTTTTAATTATTCGTTTGAGAGAGGCCTCCGAGAGCAGTCTCGCCTTTCCGCTAAAAGCTATATATTTCTACTCTAATATGCGCTGTGCAAACTCTTTACTGCCTATAATTCCCGGTTACTGTTTCCGGTGTATTTTGAAGCCATTTCGCTTACAACGTGAATATTGTGTTTTTAGAATCTCTTGAATAGTTTTTCTTGTCGATGGGTACTTGTTATCTCATTTATTATTTTTTCGTGCGTGTCTGTGAATTCGTGTTAAAAAGAATCGTTAATTGAAGACATGCCATTTTAAAACGTAAGAATTGTCATTTGAAAAAAAGAATCGTTATAAAGCACTTCTTACCCTGTCAACAATATATCAATTTTGAAATTTAAGCCTAAACAATAATTTGTAAAATGAACTTAATCTCACTTCTCGAACTATAAAATAATCTCGAACAATAAGAACAGTAATAAACAAAAAGGGGCCAAATCAGGACTGCAAAAAAAAAGAGAGTTCCTGCTAAATCTAACAACCATGTCACCTTTTTTAACGATACATCTCTAAATAACTAAAACAAATTTTCACTTCAAACTCAACAGAATTACTTACATTATTAACATCTTATGACATACAGCAGATTTGAGCTCAGAAATTATATAATGTATTTCCTTTATTAAAACAAAATTATCCGTTTGAAAATATCGTCTTGCAGAACAAGATGTAATAAACAGCTGTATACTTCCTAACCGGAAGTAGAACAGATCAGGAGCTTGAGATTCCTGTTACTTATACAGTCGCTCCCACTTAATCGCCTCTCGGATAATCGAATAACCCGCTTATACGAATAAAATTTAATGGAACCAAATCATTTTAATTTAAACTAATGTTAAACTTCCCCGTTTAACCTGTTATTTGTTATTTTTTGCCCCCGCTTAATTGCATAAAGAAGTGGCACTGAAATGAGGAAAAGAAAAATTATTTTTGAGAAATGTTTCACCAGCTAAAATGAAATTTCCCTTTTTCAGTTAAGGTAAGGATACAATAGGTGGTCATTTCAATAGAAACTTCTTATTCATTAGTAGGTGTTTGGGATGAAGATTAATCAAATCTTGCTGCCAGTTATACATTGAAGTAAACGAAGGGGGTTTCACCCCTCTTTGACTTACTTCACTCACACATAATTTAATATGTAAAAAAGGAATAGAGTGATTTGTTTTTAGGTCAAGACTTGTGGTCCCCTCTTGATGCTCTATTAGCTTTCATAAGAAAAAGTTTTAAAAACCTAATACATTAGTGTAAAGAGTGTCTTTCTCTTTAAGTAGAATAATTGCTTAATCCAGTGAATAATTTTGAGTTGGTTGCAAGTTGAGCGCGAAAAGGAATGATCTAAATTAATCGAAAAAAAAAACAATGAATCTTAGAACCAATAAATTTTAAAAAAAATCCCAACCAAAATAGCGCATTAACTGGAAATTTCTCAAGTTTCGAAGACGAAAAAAAAAAAAAAAAATTCTGAATGTGTTTGAAAGGAATACTCACAAGTCATGAAAATTTTAGTAGAAACTAAAAGAGAATATCTAATTGTGATAAATTGATGAATTAAACGGGTATAAAAAACAGTCTTCAATCCTATAAATTTTTCGGAAGGGATTAAATAATATTTTAGTTCCTACATGATACTTTTCACTAACATTGATTTATTTTAATGTAACTTTAAATGACATTTTTTTAAGATACTAAGACAAAAAGCTTTAATTATAATTACTTATTGATCATAAAACTGAGCTTATTTAATCAAAGCGCTATACTATGCATTAGATACCATTAAAAAGTAAAATTCCGCAAAAATTCAGAATTTAAGATTGAATATTGCACTCCCCTTTTAATCGAATAACCCACTTAATAGCATAAATTTGGTTGAACCCGATGGTATTCCTTTAAGCGGGGTTGACTGTATTGAAAACAACATCCATTTAAAATGAAAGGAACGGGTTCGAATACCACCGTAACCCTGGCTGTGTAACAATAAATAAATAAATTTGGTTTGCATACGTATGCAGGCTTGTATGCTTAAGGGGGGGGGTCAGGACCCTTAAAACTCTCAAAAAATCGATTTTTCAAGAATCATTTTTTTTTTATTCCTTGCATTATTCTGCGCATTTTCATATCTTACATTTCGAAATCTTTCAATTGGTTCAAAAGTTATAAGGGTTAGAAGACAAGTCACTCACCAACAATTGTTTTAGTGGGCGTGGTCGCGAATTGCTTCATTTTGGGCTTATCTTATAGTTTCTAATAATAATCTGAGATTTAAAGTGTCTACAACTCAACTCTGCTCCAACTCTTTGCAGATTTTATTTGTTTATATTCGAATTGCATGCGTTTTTTAATCTTAGATTAATATTTGTACATTCGTCTATTAGCTTTCATTTTAGTCAAAAATCTAGTTTCGGTTTGATTTATTTATTATAAATAATCATGAATAATCCTCGTAGATCTGGTCAGAGACCAAAAAAGAGAAGATTTCGTGGAAATCAATTTCGGCAAAGTGTAAGAGTGGGCAGTTGCAATGTTTTTATTGAAAAAGAGGATTTTAAAAGTGCTTCTAAGAAAAAGCTTTCGATGTCATGTTCCAGTTTCAAGGATATCGAAACTGAAACTAAAGAGACTTTTGATGGTTATCGCCTTATTGATGTTGCTTCCTTGATAAGTTTTTTCAATAATGTGGCTGCTTGTGGAATTTGTCATGCTTCCTTGAAAATGACTGAGAAATCCCAGTGTGGATTGTTGTCTTCTTTTGAAATAATATGTCAAGCATGTCAGAAAAGGGATGTTTTTAAAAGCTGCAAACTGATAGGAGTGAATAAGAACATTCCAGAAGTAAACAGAAGATCTGTTTTTGCAATGCGGTGCATTGGTGGTGGACTTTCAAGTCTGCAGACATTTTGTTCTGTTATGTGTTTGCCCAAGCCCATAACTCAGAAATCTTATGATAAAATTAATTCTAAAATATTGGAAGTATCAAAAGAAGTTGCTTTGTCATCCATGGAACAGGCAGTTAACGAGGAAAAGTCTCTATCAGAAAATCCAAACAGTCTAACCGTCAGTGGAGACGGCACCTGGAAAACCAGAGGTCATACGTCTTTAATAGGCGTATGTACCCTGGTAGGCGGCGAGACAGGAAAAGCTGTTGACATAGAAGTAATGTCGACATTCTGCAAAGGTTGTGCTTCGTACAAGGGTCCAAAGTTTGGCTTGAGATATCATAAGTGGCTATCTTCTCATAAAACAGTGTGCCAGAAAAATCATGCCGGCTCTTCTGGAAAAATGGAGGTTGACGGCATGAAGAGGATTTTCCAAAGATCTGAAGAAAAATATGACGTCAAGTATGAAACATACATTGGCGATGGTGATTGTAAAACTTTCCAGGCTATTTGTGAGGCAAAGCCATATGGAAAAGATGTTTCGATAACCAAAGTGGAGTGTGTGGGACACATACAGAAGAGAATGGGCACTCGTTTGCGAAAACTCAAAACTTCATATGGCAAAAAAAGGCTTTCAGATGGTAAGACGATAGGTGGTCGGGGAAGACTGACAGATGTAACAATAAATAGAATTACAAGTTATTATGGCAATGCAATTCGCCAAAACAGCAATAACTCAGTCAACATGCGAACAGCGATTTGGGCCATATGGGCTCATACTTGCAGCACGGATAAAGAGCCGATGCACTGGTTTTGTCCGAAAGGCGAAAATAGTTGGTGCAGTTATAATAAAGCTGTGCATAACAACAAAGTGCATGAGTATAAGCACCCAATGCTGGTTGCTAAAGTTGTTATGGAGGCAATAAAGCCAATATTTAAGGATCTGTCTCATCCGTCTCTTTTGAAAAGATGTTTGGGGGGTAAGACCCAAAACCCAAATGAGTCGTTAAACTCACTCATATGGAAGTTTTGCCCTAAATTTGCTAGTGCTGGCAAAAATGTTGCCGAAATAGCTGCATGTATGGGTGTTTGTGTTTTTAACGATGGAAAAAAGTCTTTGATGTCTATTATGAAACTGTTGGAGCTACAAATCAACAAAAAAGCAAAGCAAAACTTTCATGCTCAGGATAAACTCCGCATAACAAAAGCTGAAAAGCGAGCTAGTGAACAGTCTATTGTAGCTCGTAGAGTGAAACGACAAAAAAAGATTTGTGAAAATGAGAGAATGAAAAAAAGTGAAGGGGGGGATATGTATATTTCTGGTGGCTTTTAATTTTTAAATGTTTTTTTTTATATTGATTTTATTATAAAATAATAAAATGTAAGAAATTTATTCCTTTCTATCTATGTCTTTGAGGTTACTTAGGATTTCTAGATAAACATAAAAATAGATATTGTTATAATAATCAAAATTTTAACTTTGTGGTCATTTTTATTAACAATTTTTTAAAAGTTACTAACATGAAAATCTTTTGTTTGTTTTTGAAAATTTATTTTAAAACATCATCTTTTAGATTTTTATAAATCTCAAAAATCTATCATTTAGGTTGGTTTGGTTTTTGTATCAATCATTTCTAAAGTTTGAAAAGTTGATTACTATTTGACTCGATGCTCGTTATGTGACAAGTCGTTGTGAAATGTTACTTTATTTTGTTTATAAGTCAAATTTAGTTAATGTATTACTGTTTAAGTTGTATGTAGGTATTGTAAAATGATTTATTTTATTTATTTAGGCATTTTTAGAAAAATATATTGAGTGGTATTTGAAAAAAACAAATTTTTAACTTTAAAGTCATTTTTCTCAAAATGTGATATTTTGAACTTGCGCGCACTGCGTACAAAGAACTAATTGATAGAATTGTACGAAACTTTAGGAAAAGTTTTATGATATGGTTTGCTACAACTGGTACCTACTATAAAAACCATTACTCTCTTAAATTTTTTTTAAATAATTGTGTAATGTGCCAAAAATATAGAAATTTGAAAAACTTAAACTTTTTTAATTTTTAGAAAATTAAAATATATGTATATCAAAATAATATTAGGTAACACAGGTTTATGGTAATTATAACTTTAATTTAAAATTAGTTTGACATTATTTTGATGATATTTGACTCGTACGCTTTGCGCACAATGAAACTCACTTTTTCGAAAATAAAAAAATTTCACTATATTAAAAAAAGTCTGTAATTTTTTTTATGAATGATTTTTTTGAATTTAGCTATTTAATTACATTGATAATAGTGCTAGTAAATGATAAAAAAAATTTCATAGCTTTAGGATAAATTCAAAGATAGTTACAGTGTGTCGAAAATATGGTATTTCGTTGTATCGTTTAAGGCGTTAAAGGGTCCTGACCCCCCTTAATAGAAAGAATATATTTCTCTTTTTAAACTGAAGAACTGATTATTGAAACCGCTACCTCTACGCTTCAGAACGTTTGGTGGAAGAACAACACACCAACAGAGGCCCCAAAATAAAATATGGTTGTTTTACTTTCAATAAATTCTAGGGGCCTTGCACACAGCATCCCGTGGAAACACTGAATGTCTATTCTTGCTGTCTCTTTTTAAAATTTGTTCTATCTGTTTTTCAAACTGATAAATGCTTTTAAGCCATTCTTTGTGCTTACAAAGAAACCACATATGTATGTGGATAAATAAATGACTCCCATAGAAAACACAAAAAATGCATAAAAAAATGTATCACAAGTTTACCTAGTGTCTTTAAAACAATTTAAAGAATCAGTTAGTCCCATTTTCCCTTGCTTTTAATTAGAGAAATATGACCGGAAAATAAATAATTAACAGTCGCCTAACTTCTATCAATCTTAAATTAACCGCCATTTTAAATAGGAATTATAGTTCTAGAGGAATTATAGTTCAAAAGGAATAGTCCTAGAGAACATTTTGTTAATTTTAACATGATAATTTGGTGTAAAAACCAATTTCTTCAGTTAAATTTATTTTCCAGTTTTGAATTTTTACTAAATGTGTGGTTATAAGAAGTATACTTTTGAAATATAATTTTGATAAGAAGTATACTTTTAGAATTTCCGGTAAACCGTTACCATAACAAATGGTGAAAAAATCGTGATAAAATCACGTCATTTTTATTACTTAATGTGTTCTATTATATTTTGTTTTTTTAAAAAAAATTTGAGTGCTCCTCACAGTATTGTATTGATATTGTAGTATTTATCTTTGGCTATATTGATACAATATCAGAAAACATTTCTTTTTGCGGATAATCGTGTGAGCTAATATCTTTTTTTTTCCTGATTTTTATTAATTTTCTTCAATAATTTTATATATGTATATACGAAACTAAATGCAGTCAAAAAAATAATAACCTCTTAATGTAGCCCATCTGTTGAATTAGTATTTTTCGTATACAGTAGACTACTTTCGTTTGCACGAATAAATATAAATGCTTATGAAATGATACTTTTTGCACTGATTGGTTGTATCAGAGCCACTTCTAGCCTTTGCAGATACAAAGAGGGCGGGGGTGAGGCTTCGAAATGCGGAGACAGAGCATTTTGTGACAATTTTTTTTCCCCGTTTCTTTTTATAAGCGTCGTTGAACAACCCAATTTCGAGTTTACGACTACCAATGTTCAACTCTGTAACACAAGGGAACTCCTGTATCTAATATTGGGAGAGATTTGCCTTCACGGAAGACTTTTTTGATTTAACCAACCCTTATTTGCGTTGCATGGAGAGGAAAACCACGAAAAACTCTGACGGTTAGCTTGATGGCAAAGAGACTGTAACCTATGATACCACTGAGGATATTTTACGTCAGCACAGAAGTCGGTGCGGAATTCATATGAACCACCCATCGCTGGGATTCCATATGAATTGCCGCAACCGGTTTGTGAATTTTTAGTTTAAGAAAAAAAAAAGTTGGAAAATTTTTAATACAGAAATTAAAATTTAAAAATATTGAAATTTTTATAATGATTAAACTATTTTTATAATTTACCGGGATGGGAGCTTCATAAGGTCCTGGAAGTGACACCCTTACGACGGCTCTGAAGTGACCTTTTGGAATTCTGTTTTGATTACCCTCCCTATTCTTTTGTTTTTCATAAACCTTTCGAATAGAAATCGAGGGTGGGGGGGGGGCATGGAAAAAAATTGAGATTCATGAATTCCTGAGAGGGTCTGCTTCATTTGTGAACACACGATGACCTCAATTATTTGGAGAAGGAAGAAAAAAAATGACTTTCCCTTTCCTTATACTCTTTTAGTTCCTTTTTTTCTTTCACAACTTTTTTGCTTCTATTTTCGTCTCTTTGCCTTGATTTTTTTTTCATTCGACTTAAATGAAGTAATGTTGCTTTCTCTCGTCAGAGGGTTTTTTTTATCCTCTATTTTTTTTTTCAATTTTTACAGACGTCGGTGTATTTATTTATTGCGAGTGTGCTTCTTTTGCCCTCCCCCCCCCCTAGGCTAAAGTATTAATCCTATTTCTCAAAATCTTGTTATTTGCATGGAACAAATAAATTATAACTTTTACCTCGCTAAAAGTGAATATACAGAAAGAAGGAGAGCAAAAAAAAATAAGTAAATAAGTACTACAGAACAATTTCACTGTGTTGTTCTACTCTCATTGTTTATGGTCAGGGCACTATATAAAAGTGGGTCCCCAGTCGTCACCAATTATGTATGCAACAGCTTGAACAACTTTTGATACAATAATAATAAAAACAATCGACTCTTTCCGATTTCACCATCGCAATTAAAATCAGTTATTTTATTTGCTTATTATTAACTTTTTTTTTTTAAAAAAAAAAGCCGTTTTTAAAAATGACTGTCAAGTATAAAATAAAAATTTAAAAAAATTTTTTTTTTTTTAAATTGAATATATTTGCAGCTGGAGGCTTTGCATCACCGACTTTATCGCTTAGAAAAGAATTAAATAATCTCATGTTCCAAATAAAACATAAATAACTAATGATCGGTTTTTCAAGTATTATTTAAGTAATATTCAAGTAATGTTATAAGTAATGCAATCAGACACGGAAACATATTTTCTTTGATTCAACTAACATTTTCCCTAATGGATTTAAACACTTAAAACACGAGTGTTGGCTTCATTACTTTAGTAATACATATTATCTAGCTGGAGCGACCTATTATCTGGACTTTAAAACGAGAATTAGCTTTAATAGTTTTAAAAAAAAATCATCATTTTGACGAAAAAATTTTTTACGCCTTAATGTTCAAAAAAAGTCACATCGCCTTACACTTGAGGCAGAGCTGTAAGTTTTAACTATTTATATCATCTTGCCATAAAGGATTAGAGCGAACCCAATAACTTAATATATATATATATATATATATATATATATATATATATATATATATATATATATATATATATATATATATATATATATATATATATATATATATTTTAACTAACCAATTTCTCGAAATTTTGCCGCCTAAATTAAAATTTCTAAAATCAACGAATAATTGGGTACTTGCACTTCAAGAAGACCTCCTATACCCACACATTTGATCTATGACGTCACCGACAGCTAGTCTTTATCAGAAAAATGGCGTATTAAAGTTGAGCTAAGTTTCTCCACATAAGTTAGAATGTTAATTAAAGATAAGTTAATTAAATATAGAGCCGTATCGAACATCGAATTAGTTGAAATATAATTATTTCTCGTCTGCTTCTTTCACTTAACTTAGATTTATTATTTGTTTATGTATTTTATTGTAACCGTGATATATTTTTGTTTTATGTACCTGGCAACTTTTATGCATAATTAGTTTGTTTACGTTCCACGTGGCATCGTGCTTGTCTTTGTGTTAAATCTCTGTGTAAATATATATATATGGTAAAAGAATTGAAACCTTTGAGAAAGAATCTTCGTGAAAGAATTTAGAATGTCTCACTTAAGAGAAGAAGAATTTAGAATGTGTAACGTCATTGGTACTTGACGAGCTTGGCTTTCTCGAAATAGAATGGAAGGAATCGTTGCTAACGTAAACAAATGCCACGTTTCAACAACCAATCAGGATCGAGATAACCGCATTACGACGCTGTCCCATTATCAACCAGCTGTCCCATTATCAACGTTCGCACAGTTTTATGGGCCCAGAAAACTCAGCATTAGAGTTACGTTTTGAATGTTAAAAAATAAGATCATAAACGCTCTTCATTTTCACAAAACAATAGTTTTTCCTAATACTAGCAATTTATTCTATTTTCAGAATTAGATGGAAACAAATGATTAAATCACGCTTGGATACCTTTTTAAGTGTTATAAACTCACAACAATTATTTTTTTTCATCAAAAAAATGCATATCATTCTTTAAAGATTTTTACATCATATTAATGCCTATTACTTTTTCTTAAATGGTAACAATTCGACACGTGAAGAAATAACATTTTATTAAAGTCTTTTTTTTTGTGGAAGTAACACCGCTCCGATAAAACTTTTTTTTAAAAAAAAAGGATTTTCTTGCTTTTAAATGTCTGTTTACCATACAACCCAGGGCTCGAAAAACCACCCCTCCGCTCGTCCTCGGCTGTCAAAAATTCCCTGCGGGCAACAAATTTCTCGAATCCGACGTCCGCGCGGACGGCCATTTTCCCGTTAATATCCGTGATACATTTTCAATTTTTGTTATCTTACAAGAGTCTAGCGCCTCACTTCTAAAATGACCCTCTAATCTAGAAACACAGCAACTGCGCTTGGTGGAATTGATGTTTTCTCTGTCTGGGAGTACTACAGTGGTTGAAAGAGGCTTTTGAGCAATGAGCTTACAAAAAAACACATTACGTACTGGTCTTAAACAAGAAGCGTTAAACGCTATTATGAACATCCACCTAAATGGAAAACCCCTTTCAGATTTCTGTGCTGAAACCTCTGTAAATCATTGGCTTGATTGTGGAACTGGCTAACGTCATATTTGTTTCATTTAAAAAACGAAGTACCCTCGGATAAATTGACATTCCAGATAACTTGACCTTTGTCATTTAAATTATTTCATAAAAGAAATAAATTATTTCATAAAAGAAATACTAGGTTTTACTATTAGTAACCTAGTATTTGAATCCTAGTAACTACTAGTTCATTGTGCAATTTATATGAATGTTTGTAATAAATAAGAGAAAATTATATTTTTATTTATTTAGAAGCTACGGGTTAGTTTCAAAGGAGGACGGGTATATCGTTGGACAAGCCGTCCTCGGGGACGGGTAAAATTTCTGACTTTCCTCGAGCCCTGATACAAACCATATAATAGTTTATAAAAAAATACATTATTTTATTAAAAAAGTATCAGAACTTATTTTCAATGTCTCATATTTCGAATGGAATTTCAACTTCAGCAATCTTATCATTCAAAAGAAAATATATATTTTTTCAGAATTTATTTTCAATGCCTCCTATCTTTAGAATGGAGTTTAAACTGTATTACATTATGTTCTTAACACTACGAGGAATGCTACCTTAAAATTTATACCACAAATTTATTGAAATAAACAAACAGTTTAAACCGGTAAAAATATTCTACCCAATAAATAAATAGCTCCGACTTTTAAACTCGAATGGTTGGGCAAATTTTTCTTGCGTCTAATGAGAAAGAGTTCCGGGAAAGCAGAAAAAAAATAAAGATGAGGTAAAACAAATAATAAAATGAACTCGGAAACTAAAATGAAATAAAACTGTAACCGCACGTGCTTTGGGATAGAGAGGCCTCCTCAGAAATTGTCGTTTCGTAAAAAGAACCCCAGCCAACAGACTATAAATAACTCCCATTTTTACCCATTTTCTTTGAGGAGATGCGTTCCACTAATAACATCTTTTCTTCCATCTGTCTATTTACTTCAGAACATTTCGTTGAATCATTTCTTTTTTAACCTTTTTGAATTAGTAAAATAAAAGCTTCCAATTTTTTTTAAGGGGAAATTGACGAAAAATCTAAAATTTCACGATGTTTACCTCTAATACAAATTTATAAAGCCTATAAAGGTTAGGACGTTAGAGATCATTTTATAAGGGATTCAAGTGAAGAAAAAAAATGTAGTCAATAAAAAAGAAAATGTCACTCTAAATAACTTTTATTCCAATCATCGGATTTTATCACTCAGAATAACTTTTATACCAATTACCGGTTTTAAGTGGAAATATAATGAGAAATCTAAAATTTCGAAATGTTTACTTCCAATATAAATTTATAAAACATATAAAGGTTAGGACGTTAGAGATCTTTTTATTAGTGATTCAAGTGGGGGGAAAAAACACTATAGTCAATTTTTAAAAAATTTCACTCTGAATAACTTTTATTCCAATCATCGGATTTTATCACTCAGAATAACTTTTATACCAATTACCGGTTTTAAGTGGAAATATAATGAGAAATCTAAAATTTCGAAATGTTTACTTCCAATATAAATTTATAAAACCTATAAAGGTTAGGACGTTAGAGATCTTTTTATTAGTGATTCAAGTGGGGGGAAAAAACACTATAGTCAATTTTTAAAAAATTTCACTCTGAATAACTTTTATTCCAATCATCGGATTTTATCACTCAGAATAACTTTTATACCAATTACCGGTTTTAAGTGGAAATATAATGAGAAATCTAAAATTTCGAAATGTTTACTTCCAATATAAATTTATAAAACCTATAAAGGTTAGGACGTTAGAGATCTTTTTATTAGTGATTCAAGTGGGGGGAAAAAACACTATAGTCAATTTTTAAAAAATTTCACTCTGAATAACTTTTATTCCAATCATCGGATTTTATCACTCAGAATAACTTTTATACCAATTACCGGTTTTAAGTGGAAATATAATGAGAAATCTAAAATTTCGAAATGTTTACTTCCAATATAAATTTATAAAACCTATAAAGGTTAGGACGTTAGAGATCTTTTTATTAGTGATTCAAGTGGGGGGAAAAAACACTATAGTCAATTTTTAAAAAATTTCACTCTGAATAACTTTTATTCCAATCATCGGATTTTCACAAATTAAGCTAACTGATAAGTAAGTTTCAGAATCTGACGCACAAATGTAATTTCTCTGAATGAAAATAAAAAATTTTATGGGTTTAGATATTTTTGACTATCAAATGACTGGATGGGGAGAGAAGGGAGCCGTACCAATAGTTTAGTCAGATCGGAAGTTTAATTTAACTTTTTTTTGCGAATCCTTAGAACTTTTTTTTAACTAATAGAAAGAAAAAAATTGCACCCGATACTAAAAATTCATTTGTAAAAAGATATAATTTTATATAAGAAAATAATTTTTAATAATTACTTATTCTTTTTTTATTGTTTTATTTAGGGGTGGTCGAAGATTTATTTTACTTATAAGGTATTTTAAAATCTAAAATTTAAATGGAATCGATCAAATATTGTTGGAGTTATAAAATTACAAATAAGCTGTTATTTTAAATGTTTATTTCTCAAAAAACTATTCATGCGATTTCTTACGAATTTTGTACTTCGTCATTTAAATTTTAAAAATTTTAACTATTTTTTAAAAAAAATTAACTTACAATGTTCTGCCTACTATTGAACAAATTAGTAAAAAATTAATGATTAACGGTTAAAATTTATTTTCTTTACGCGGAATTACCTTTGGATAAACGAATCTTATAAATGTGTTTATAAATTTTTCGCTACGCTTAAAAAGTTTCCGAGATATGGCGCGAATTACTCAAAAAGTGCAATAAACATTAAGGTTACCAACTTTTGAAGGGTCTCTCCTGACTCAATTTTTGGAACCGTATTTTACAAATCGGCATGCCTGGGGCCGAGATAGCCTGATTGATAAGGCACCGGGCCCATGCCCAAGAGGTCCTGGGTTCGATCCCTGCCGACCGAATACTCCCCGTGTAGTAAATGGTGACTGAAGCACGCCAAATCTGTCGAGTCAGAAAGTCTTCCAAGTTCCCATAGCTAAAACCTCTGGGGGTACCTACTGTTTCAAGAGTTTCCTTGTCTTCTGGATTCGTTCAAAATTACAAGGCTACGGAGTTGAGCATTAGTAATTGTGAGCCAAGATTGGGTCTGCTGTTGAACGACGGTTACAATACGAGTATATAAGATGAAATCGGCCCGCCTGGAGCCGTGATGGCTGACTCAGGGGGTAGGGCCATCGCCTCGCAATGAGGTGAACCGAGTTCGAATCCCAGTGATATCCGGTTTGCACTGACTACAGTGATGACGTAAAATATCCCGTAAAATATAACAGAGCATGGGTTAGAGTCCCCTTGCCGTGAGGCTTACCGTGGGAGATTTTCCTCTCCATGTAACGCAAATGCTGGTTAGTTTCATCAAAAAAGTTCTCCACGAAGGCAAATTTCTTCCAATACTTGATCCATGAGTTCCCTTTTCTTTTGGATTGTGCTCAGAACTACAAGGCTACGGAGTTGAACATTGATAGTCGTATACCCGAAAATTGGGTCTTCTGTTCAATGACGGTTATAAAATGAAATAAAATCGGTACGCCTTCTTACACCCCCTCATATTTTGACGGTCAAATCCGTCGAAAGAAAGGTATGTTTAAACAGAAGTACGGTTTTCGTGCCTTAATCTGTAACTTACGTAGTGTTTAACATTAGTTAAGCGGCATATTTAAGGTCATATTTTTCAATCATTAAGATGGGTTACTAGTTCGTGAAAATCCGATCATTTCAACAAAAGGTAGGGGAGGGTGGGGTCAATTGTAACCGGGTACGATTGTAACAAAGCAAAAATTTCGAGTGTCGGGTTTTAGATTTGGTTCTTAGGTGGCGCACAAGGTGTATTTAATAAATCTACATGTACACCCCTGCTGGAAACCATTTCTAGGTACTTTTGAAAGAGTTACATCACAAAAGATATTTCCACGCTACGCAAGTAATTTTTTTGGTATTAGAATATTATATTGCAACAAAGTAATTTTGTTTAAATAAATAAAAATTATTAACCGAATATGTAAGTGGACACCTTAATTAACATTTCAGAAAAAAAAGATTAGTTTAGTTAATTAACTAGCATTGTTTTTAACAAATGAAGCTGAAATGGCGTCTTGGGGACAATTGTAACAATAAGTAAAGGGACGATTGTAACAGCTGAAAATAAATAATCTTATGCTTACAAACAATTACTTAACTCTTTAAGAACCACCAATAGTTCCCTATATCATTTATATTATGTTGCATGTGCATTATTTTATTTGTCACCTTTCACAGCATAAATTAAAATTTTTAACCCCTTAAAGTTAAAAGTTTAACCCTTTAGGTCTCTGCTCATTATTATTTTTACTCCTAAAATATCACTACTATTTTGATCAATAAAAAAATATATCACAACTATGATAATATGTATAATTAACTATGTTTTAGTTGAATTTATGAACTGTTACAATTGACCCCGTAAGTGGGGACAATTGTAACTAGTGCACGACTGTCAAAAATTGTTAATTACTAATATAATAACATTTAAAATAAGGTATTTCTTTTTTTTTCTAGTAGAGAATAGTCTACTTTACTCGTCTGTCAATTAATACTGATAATATATTGGATTTTTTGTTAGTTAAAAATAGTAAAGTAAAAAATGTTACAATTGACTCCATTCTCCCCTACTTAGTGTAATGTCTTTTTTTTTTCTTCTCCTCACTGTGTTCTGCACTTTGTTTTGACACTATAATAGTGCTATCCGTAATAGTGATCTATAAATACATTTCTCTCTTAACTAAGGCCTTATGGCGATTTCATTATTCTGCTCATCTCATTTCTCTCCATCCATTTTGATGACGACGCGACGCAACTGTTATTTCTACCTGATCAATAAATAACGATCTCATTTTTTATTAAAGGAAAATGATAAAAAATGCATGACGTTTCTGTGAAATGTTTCTTCGTTGAAGATATATATTAATGAACTAAAAAAAAAAAAAAAACGACAATGTTTTTATTAAAGAATGATAAAGATAGAATCCGATCGATATGACTTTATCGATCATCTAAAACAGAATTTCTAGCTTTTTATTCCACCTTAAAAAATAAAATTATAAACAAAAGAACAAAAACAAGAATGATACAAATTTTGCACAAAGCCAGAAAATTGAATAGTCTGAAATAAAAATATTTAGATAGTTAATGTTGAAAGCTAAAGAATTGATAAATTCTTTTCTTCAGTTCGAATTTTCATGATGCATAAGTTCTTTCGCATTTGTAATAATAATAAGAATAAAAAGAATAGAAAACAATTTGTTTATAATGGGCACAATACAATGTTTATTAGCACAAATGATGTACTAGTTAGTACTAACAAAGATCGTCTGCTACATTAGTTGTGCTTTTCTAAACCGTGTTCTGTACTATACTAGGGGTGGCTTACCTTTTTTAGGAAAGAGTGCCACAATCTGGCTGCTTTATAAACATATAATAAAGTTGCAAAAGGTGGAAATAAAAAATTATATTCGGGCAGATTATGAGTTCTAGGATTGATTCTTAAAGAAGTCAAACAGAAATGGAAGTACATTAGGTGCATGCATAGCAGTAAATCTAGAACGATATTTTGTTTTATTGTTAACTTCATTAATAAAAACTCGAAGAAAAAAAATAGCACCAAAAAAGAAACCCAGAACAAAAAAAAAAACGAAAAAAAAGTACCTGGTTAGTAATTATATAAATTATATATATAACCGATTCAATTCGGGCCGTTGAGCCAGAATTTAATGTAATTAAATATTCTTAAAAAATTAAAGTTAACTGAAAAGAACTTATATCTTATACTATTTAACAAGATTAGCATTCTTAAACTATTCTATAATGGAATACCTGCAAGTGAAGTGATGTGGGTATCTAGATCCTGATTGGTTGTTGAATCGTGGCATTTGTTTACTTAGCAACTGTTCTTTCCATTCTATTGCGAGTAAACCAAGCCTGTCAAGCATTAATTCTCTTAAGTAACACATTCTGAATTCTTTCTCAAAGATTTCATTTCTTTCACTATACATCTACACAGAGATTTAACACAAAGACAGGCACGATGCCATGTATAACATAAACAAACTAATTATGCATAGAAGTTGCCAGGTACACAAAACAAAAATATATCACAGTTACAATAAAATGCCTAAACAAATAATAAATATAAGTTAAGTAAAAGATGTAGGAGAGAAATACTTATATTTCAACTAATTCGATGTGCTATGTGTTTAATTAATTTAACGTTAATTAATATTTTAAGTTATGTAGAGAAATTAAGCTCAACTTTAACACTGCCGATTGCTGATAAAGATTAGCTGGTGCTGACGTCATCATCATAGGGCATATGCGTGGATATTGGTTGTCTTCTTCTTCCTGGAGTACAAGTACCGAATTGTTTTAAAAGTCAATAGTTATACTTATTGCATTCTGATATAATAATAATATGCAAATAATCTTTTATCAACTACTTATTTTTTTTTAATGTATTAAATTGAATTACTTTTATCATTTTTGTTAATATTTTTCATTTATCTAAAGATAAGCCCCCTGTGAGACAGCTTTTAATTGATACATTATTTAAAACAATAATATTATATAAAGTATTAAAAGTTTCTTTAAGCTGTTAAACATTGTGCAGAAAGTAATTTTTTAAAAAAAAATATTTCTTAATACTTTCGAATGATTATTTAACGTTATTAAATTAGTATCAGTCGCCAAAGTCGATTACATTTACTTTATAGTCAATGAGATAAATCCCCCCCCCCCGTGATTCCGCTGTACCGTTTTCTGGCACTATTGTATTTATTCAGAACGATTTACACTGATGATGACAAAGTTCCTATTAGAATATTTGATCAGTGTGGGTAGCATCATTCCTGATTGCAATACATAAAGAAGATGAAAAGGAAGAAGTAAAAGTGATAAAAATTTAAGAGAAGGGGAGTTGGGGGAGGTGAGAGGAAAAGGAAACAGAAAAAGAGTAGCACGCGCGCCAAAGCGTGCGAAACAGAACGGGGGGGAGGGGACCTTCAGGCAATAGGTCACGTGTTTCGTCCGGTTAGCTTGGAGCAGACGAATATGGGAGAGGCTTCTGATATCCCACAGGGTCAAGGCAACGTATAGGGCAACTGGATTTGGCACTTCATCGCCCTTATTCTCAAACATTTCTTTGTCTCTGGCGTTTTTTCTCCTTTGTTGTTTTGAAAGACTATGTGCTTGGATAATGATGCTGAAGCTGAACTAGTTTCAAAATAATTATGTTCGAAATCCGTTTTGTAAATGTTCAAGGCTGACATCCTCACCCCCCCCCCATGCATGTGCAGTAACGAAGATGTTCGATTACATTTCTAAAAGCTGGAACTTTTCTTCTGATTCTCTATTCTTTAGAAGATTTTTTCTATTTCGAAAAACAGAATATTATCTGGAAAAATCCTGTTCGTACGTCCGTAGGATTTATAGCTTTAGCTCATGTGAATGATTGGATTTTTTAAAAAAAAAAATCATATTTTCGTGACACATAATGTAACAAATTACACGAAAATGAAAGAAAAATATTCCAAATTTTTTTTCTCTTTTTTCCCCGATTAGAAATGACTTTTACAAGACAGTCCTCCAGTTTGTTCCACACATTTTGTAGTTAACGCTGTTTCTAATTCTACTCCAATGTGTTCTTTACGTTCTTGCAGTGTCGTAACGTAACAGTGGCTCATAAACAGTGATGTGCAGTATTTTACTCTTCATCACATGACCCGTAAGATACCCAAACTTAGCGTCGTGTTATTTATTTTTATATGGTTACGTCACAGACACTGTGATGTCGAAAAAAACTGCGCTAACTAAAACTCATTTGTGCAGCAATAGAAACGCACGACGGAATAAAACTTCAAAATTTGTGGAGATGTTTGTCTGTAGCGAAAGACATTAGTTATCCGGTTATTTACTTGTTCTTAACTATGTAATTATTTAAAAGAATACTAAACAGCAGATTTAAATTAAATAAATTGCAGTAGAAATTAAAAACACAGACTACTTAAGAGAATATTATTCTTACATTTGTACAATGAACATAGCGAGGAAAAAACATAGACCCTCCTAAACAGTTTTTGATCTAATGATCGGATTTTCCGGTCCCAGGACAAAATCTTAATGGATCGTGGAGGTAGCCTCAAATATGCTAATTAATAATTGCAGACAATATTTCAAATTACGAAATCGGACACGAAAACGTACTTTCTCTGAATAACATACCTTTTTTTTTTTTCAACGTATTCGGATTTCTGACTCCCAAAATGTAGGGGGTAACCGCAATCTGGAAAATAGGATCTCCAAGAGAGTGATCGTGTTTATTTTGCTTTCTGAGTACTTTGCGAATCGAACATTTTTTGCACACAATTATAAAACTCGTTTGTCCAAGGATAATTCAATACAAAAAAATAACTTTTATTAAATATTTATTATTTAATTTAATAATAGCTGAAATAATTTTGAATTGTTAGGAATACAGTTTTTTTCGTTATTCTAAAGGATATAATTTTGCATGACCAAATTTAAAATTTGAGCGCAATTGGTCGAATAGTTCCTGCAAAATCTAACTGTAAAAAACTGCACGTTCAAAATTCCGTTTCTCGGGAACTATTCGAACGAATTTGCTCATATTTTGTATTTTTCCAAGTAAAATCCCATTCTTCATAATGATGTAAAAAAAATCTTATTATCTGGATAAACGAGTTTGATATTTGTGCTCAAAAATTTTTCAATTCGCTTAAATAGTTCTCGACAGTTCTCTGGAAATGCGCAAAAAGTAAAATCGACGTTAAGGGGTTCAAGCAATTGGGAACTATTATTTCTAGTTAACTACTACTACTTTATTACAATTGAACTGTAAAATACAATAAAATTTTTTTTAAATGTAACGGCAACAAACTACTTCTGAAATGGAGTTACAACTTCATTCCTTTTAAGAGACATACTTTACTGAAGAGCATAATACACACCAATGTTCAAAATGGTTATCATTTGAACTTTGTTTCTTAGCTGAGATTTAAAAGTATAGTTGCCAGAAATCGCTACAAACTACAGCTTTTTTATATCGCACTACACGCTGCTCTACTTCTTTTAGGAAGTAGCGCATTGCACTACAAACTACGAAAAAATAGCAGCGACTACAGTGGTTTCGCTACTTTCTACCACTGTATAAAATTAATAGGAAGCAGAATGAATACGCCAGGCATTCACTCGAAATCATTGAACGACGCTTAACTTTGATTATGAAATTGAAATTTTTAATGATAAATATTGAAATGAGGACGCGATGGAGATTTAAAAACAAATTTAATAATATTGAAATTTCCGGATTGTTAAATGAAGAGAAAAATCACTCATAAATGTTAAAGAATATTATAATTTGTAGGATATAATTACTAAGCATTCATTTCCTCTTTCTTTTAAGTAAAAATATGGGTTTCAGAATATGTTTTTTACGGTATTTTAGCGATAACACTCCTCATTTTCAAGGGCATCTCGTGGAAAAATTAAAGCAAGACATCCACTACGCTCTTATTCTATAGAATACCATACATTGCCTGTTACATACACCCATAATAGACCTTTTCAGTATCAGTTCTTCATTTTAATATATTTTTTAAAATAACATATGTATTTTAAATAACAACATCTGATATGGTATCTTTGTATTAATACTTTGCATAGTGAGCATTCTACAAAATGCCCAGATATTATATATGTTACCGCTAAAGCTCGAAAAGCGTTAATATGTACATTACCTAGCTGATCTGCAGATTAACTATAGTCAACTCTTAAAGTGCGGAATAAAGAGTCATACGACGTTTCTGTTTATTAACGATCCCTGTATCGTTAAAGTTCAAAAGTTTTTTTTTTTTCTCTCATTCTATCAATTAATATGTTAATTGTATTTAAGGACTTGATTCCTCAGATCTTAAAAAATAAAAAAATTAACGTGAAATTAATTATCTTAATTGTGATAATGAGCAGGTGTAAGAAATTAAGAGAATTAGCAGACTTTGCCAATTATCTCTAGAACTACTGGACTGATTTTAATGAAATTTGATATGTACATACATTGATACTATACAAAACAAATAACCATTCAACAATTGCAATACACACTTATGATCGAGCATAACACTTATTGGAGTCGGAAGGTATAAAACAACAACAAAAAAGGGTTTAGGGTCTCCTCTTACAGACCTTCCAGCGTGATTTCATACGGCAGTTTATCATTTCCTGTTTCAATTGTCCTGTCGTGACAATTTCATACCTTTCGACCCACGCTCATGCGTGTGTATTACAATTGTTGAACGTTTATTTGTTTTGTATGGTATCGATGTATGCGCATATCAAATTTTTCTTTAAAATCGGTCCTGTTGTTCTGCATATTCTCTAAATTTTTTACCCCAGTGTATTTTAAACTACTTGATTCTAGGTATTATGGTTTTCAAAATGATTGATTTTATCAACTGACTGTAGTCACTTGATATTTTAGATAGTAAAAAATAAATAAATTACTCTGTTAATTATCCATGGTTGTGATAATATTTTAAACCGCTTGATTCTTGGTAATATAGTTTTTCAAGTGATTGATTTTATCAATTGATTGTAGTCACTTGATATTTTAGATTGTAAAAAATATATAAATGACTATGTTAATTATCCAAAGTTGTGATAAAATTTTAAACCGCTTGATTCTTGGTATTATAGTTTTTTAAGTGAATGATTTTATCAACTGATTGTAGTCACTTGATATTTTAGACAGTAAAAACTAAATGTTATAATAATGTTTTAACACAATGTTGTAATAATATTTAAAACTACTTGATTATTGGTATTATGTTAATTTAAGCGTACAGAAACGTAGCTGATATCCCAGCAACGATCTTGTTTTCATTTTAACGTGAGTCTAGAAATAAAACAAGTCAATCTGCACAGGAGTTAAATAATCTGCAGAATAATTTTTGTTTACTCTTTAGCGGTATCATGGGCCGTGATCATAATATCCGACAATCACTTCACCGACAAATCACATCGTCGACACAATTACTTTACAAACAGCTCACATCGTCACTTCGCCATTTCAATTCGCTGACACGATCACTTCGCCGATTTGATCATTTCGTTAACACGGTTATTCCACCGACAAGTCCAATTCAGTTTTATTTATAATCTTCGCCAAATTTTCTTTATTAGTTTATCAAGTTTTGTTCGCTAAAAAACTTTTTTTTTATCTTTTCTTTATACTTCATGTGCATTCTTTTGTGATAGCTTTTGTTACTTAAAATGTGGTTGTTGTCGTGACTTGGGGAAGCAGTTATTAAGTGGTAGCTCTGTAAAGAATTCACAAGTTTGAATTGAAGTCCATATCAACTTAAATTTTCATTGAATTTTCGTTTCACAATATACTTGTTTTCAGAAATTAATTCAAAACTATTTATCTAAAGTTTCATTGAATAGGAAGTTTGGAAAAGATCCAGTATTTAAAAAAAACGCATATTTTATTGGTTAATAATTGTCTTATTAGTTTTGGCGTGGTGCGTTTGAAAACCCATTATCCGATCAGTTGTTTATATAATTTATGTATAATTTGTTTTAGCCGTACATTTAGATAGTTTATTATTTCGTTATTTGTTTTTTACGGACGTCATTGAAAATTCCGTTATAGTAATTTAATTTCAGCGAGCCCTCTCTTTGTATACACGTTGGGTGTTGTGCAAACTACGTGATGAGGAAAAATAGTTTATAGCATGACGTGTATTACGTACGTGTTAGTACTGTAGTAATAGTACGTACGTGTAATGACGTGTAATCATAAAGTTCATGCTACTTAATTTTTAGATCGGCTTTTTTACATATCTATATCGATTACAAGCATATCCAAATATATTTTAATCACATTGATAACAATAACAACAATTATGAATGGGAATAATTAGTAATTATGCTACTAATTTATTTTTGATGAAGAATTTAGTGTGCAAAAAAATTTATGTCTTACGGAAAAAATAGAAATGTAAGTTATGATTGCTAATAAATTATATTCAAAATAATTTTGATCCAAGTAGCAAATAAAGGGGTAGTTACCATAACCAATTATTATTTGTCATAATTTAACCATGATAAATATTTTATTTACTTACATAACATAACGCAAACAATTGTTTCCCAACAGCAATTGGCAAAATTTGATTTGAATAACGCATAAATAAATTAACGAAATAATAAATTATGTTTATAACAATAAAAAAATATGTATATAAGACAGTAAGAAGGGGTTTTTCAAAGGCATCTCCCCATAATTGAATTACTTTCCAGAATAATTCGTTTAATTAAAAAATATTTTTTTTGAAGATAATAATAATTTTTCAAGTGAAACATTATTTAGACATTTTTGAATTAATTTTTAATCAAGGATATTACAGAAATCAACAATTAAATAAAAATGAAGGTTGGTATATATTTCATTTCAAACTTGGAACGGGGTTCAGCAATAATCAAACTCTTGAGTAAGTAAGATAATTAATGACATGCCTTTTTAATGTCAAAAATCGCATGAGAAAATAATACAGCACATAATAGAGCATTCGGGAAGAGTTTTAGCACACGACAGAGATGAAAGTAATTGCTGCCTTCCATGTTGAAATGTCCGAAACTTATGGTGGATTGTATGATTTAATGCCTGACGGACAGATTTTAAATTATTACTAAAATTTAATGAATAAAGAACTTTAACAATATAGCGGAAATCACTTGAAAATAGACAACATTGAAATCAGAATTCTTTCTCATGGGTAACAGTTACACATAGACAGTGAAAACATTTGGTGGATATTTTGCTTATAAAAAAAAAGTGCGTGGAGTCCCTCCGCGCGGAAGAAGTTAAACTTCGTAAACTGCGACGTTAATTGTAGAAGAATCAGCAGTCGTAGAAGGATTACTAGTTCTATTCAACGACTCTTTTACTTGCTCCGCTCGTTTCCGTGCTCTGTAATCACGGTAATATTGTGCATTTTCCCCTCGTGGACCTCTTGAACCAGTGAAAGTGCTTGTGGTTGCCTCATCGTCTCGCCATGGAAGATGTATTTGTATTAATAATGCATGTGAATGCGTCATAATGTAATTTCAGAAGAAAAAACCTAACAATCAATTGATATTCACAAGAGACGTACCTTGACATGACCTTAAATCCGTCGCATTGTCCGTGGGATTGTTTTCACTCATTTTTTACAACTGTTATCCACTAAATTTGAAAATAAAAAATACTATCCTATTAAATATATGTGTATCAAATCAAACTAACAAAAATATTTATTGAAAACAATACTTTTATGACTTTTATTATTTTTATGCTAGTGAGAACCAAAACAATATGGAAATGAGTGAGGGAAAACTGGATCCTACCACGTGATTTCCCGGCCAATAAAAATGTAGCGTTAAACGTTTAACGCAACCTTGTTGGAAGTCGCATAAGAAGTATAACTTCAATAATTAAGTAAATCAGTTGTTCAGGGGTTAAAGAATTAGAATATTTAAATACAGTTGTGCTTCGCATTCGTCTTGGTTATCATTTAAGTTTGTATGTTGCACAAGATAATTTTGAGAACTAATCAAATGGATCACTAAAGGCGGCTAGTGCGTAATAATATAATTGAAAAAAGTATAGAATTAAAAAACATTATAAAATATTCGAGTCCCTTTCCTATTAAACTTAGCAATCTTTTTTTTTAATGAGTTAGACGCCATTCCCGCTTGATAGATTCAAATTATTCCTAATATATTTATTAGTTTTCCAAAATATTGTCTAATTAGATCCAAATAAATGTCGGAAAGGGCTCTATGATCGAATCGAATAGGTCATTAAATTGATAAAATATTGTTGTTTTTTCCCCCTATTTTATTCTGAATTACCTGGCAAACTCAATGAGGCAGTTAAACGGTTTCATTCAAAGTTTCTTTAATAAAAAAAAAAAACTTTCAATTAAGCTAAATATAAATAAGGTTTTTTGGGCGCGTAACTATCAGGCAATTTATAGCAGTCGCCAACTGAAAGGCATTAGTAAATCGCGCTCTAACATCAAATATTTAGAGAGAATGGAACGGAATATAAACAGTGCCGAGTGTTGAAGAATAGGTTACAGGACAAAAATAAGCAAATGAAAGCGAATAAACAAAATCGAGAGGAAGAGACGATTATTTCGTCTCATTTACATAACGAATGGCTGCGGCTGATAAAACAAAGGATGAAATTGAAGCTTGGCGAGGATTCGAACGGTTCATCGCCAATAACCTTGTAATGAGGCATTGCTTTATGTCATTAACCAACTTCAGGGTTATTCTCTCGCTCAACTTTAAAAAAGAACAGATGATACAAAGCTCTAAAACAGACCTATCGAAGTTAAGTTCATTAAGTTTAGTCACAAAAGATAATTTTTTTTCCATCGCTTTCGTCAAAAATTTTATTAATCACTATTCAATTCATTACATTAACAGTATCTCTACCACCTGCTCGCTTGGCTCATCAACCCCCACAATAGCTATCGCAATCATAATCTGTTTTTTGACACCGTTAAAAAAATTATGAATTGGGTTCAACGTCAATATGTCGGCCGACAATTTTGTGTCATTTCATTTATTTATTTTGAAAACAGAACACACGCAACAGATAAAATCCAATAACAGAGGTGTATACAATGAAAAAAGAAAACTTCGTTTCATCCATTAAATATTCGAACATAAATTTCCTTAAAAAACAGTAAAAGACGTATCAAAAATAAAGTCTTTAGCATGTTCATTAAAAATACTATAAAATCTGTATAAAGAACTTTTTTTTTTATGTAATTATATTTACAAAATGAGCCTAGAAATATTTTTTACTGTGTATGCATTGTGGTTATTCACTTAAAAACTGAATAATATTTAAAACATCAGAACAATCGATCGCATTTTGAAAATTTTATAGAAAAATAATAGACAGGACGAATCTCTGCGACATTCCAATGAGAGAACATCAAAAATATTTAGCAATGTAAAAACAGGAAGATCATAAAGATATTGCAGATTTGTTCCGTGCTGAGCACAAATCACTGTGGAACAATTCATCGGTTTTAGACAATTCGTAGTGAGCACAACTCAACATGGGCACTACTCATCGCGTGTTCAATACGTTATGAGCACGATTCGCCACGAGCACAATTTGTCACAGGCATAAATCGTCGCAGTGACAATTCACAGTGAGTACTATTTCTTGAAATTTCGGTGAAAAAAATGTTATTGCGAAGCCAAATTCCCTTGTGTAGTCTACAAAAGCTTGCTAAATATTTAAATTTTGGTCGTTCAAAAATTACGCACGATTCTAGGAGGGGAGAGGGTTTTTAGAGGAGAAATGATCACGGTGCTGACGTAAAGTATCCTCAGTGGTAGATGGATCATGGGTTAGAGTCCCCCTGACGTCAGGCAAACCATGGGAGGTTTTTAAGGGTTTCCTCTCCATGTCTCGCAAATACGGATCACTTCCATCAAAAAGTTCGTTCACCACGAAGGCAAATTTCTCCCAATGCTTGATCCAGGAGTTCCCTTGTCTTCTGGATTGGATTCAAAATTATACGACTACGGAGTTGAAGATTAGCAGTCGTAACCAAAAAAAGTTGGGTCGGCTGTTCAACGACAGTTATAAAATAAAATTAGGGGGAGGAGATGTATGCTTGCGGCTATTCCTTAAATATGGCTAGTCCTCAGTGTCCAGCATGATAATTTCGTGAAAAATATATGTATATCGGTTGTAAAGTCTTTTAATTAGCAATTATTTTAGTTAGGCAAAATATTTGTATAAGTTGTAATATATTTGCCGAAAATAGTATTGAAAATATTTTAAGTTATTCCAACTTAAACTTTTTAAGCTTAAAAGTTTTTTAAGCTTTTTAGTAATATTTTTTTCTTTTTCTTTTTTTGTGTATTTTCCTTCGTTTAATTTCACTTTTTGCTGCGGTATTTTTTTAATCCAAGGCGAAAAAAAGAAAACAAAAAAAAAATGCTACTAAATTTACATACTAAAATCGAAAATTTTTACAACAGACATCAGGGCTGTTTCATGGAACTTTTTAGGATCTGAGTGCAGCAAAAATTGCAAACAAAATGAAAAACAAAATATTCTAAATATTTTTTTAAACTGAACATCGGATTTTTGCGCACTTTGCTCAATCTGAATGATTTGAGAGGGGATGACCTCAAATATGTCAATTAATTCTTGCAGATGATATTTTAAGTTACATAATCAGACACAAAAACGTACTTTATAGTTCCTGTGAAATTGGATTTTAAAAAAGTTAGATATTTAAAATTCAATTTCTCTGGAACAATTCGACAGATTTCGCGCCGATTTTTCCGAACATCAGACGCAGATCTTACTAACCCTCATCCACAGAGAAAGATATTCTCATTTGCGTGAGCTGACAGGCCAGCGAAGGATTTGCACCTATCAGATTCGAAAAAAATTTTGCGCCTGAATGTTGTTTTTTTACTCATCTAACGTTAAAAGTAGTTGCCAAAAGCTTTCAAAAAGTAGTGCACTACGCTACAAACTACGGAAAATGCAGTGACTACGGCAGTTTCGCTATTTGTAACGCGCTTCTTCCCACCATTGAAAAACTGCGTGTCCATAACGAAAAATTAGGAAAGTACAACTTTCCTACCGTTTAAGAGAGCAATAATATACGAAAAAGAATTAAATGGAAAACATTTTTATTTATTTCTGGCATCACTACAGCAAAGCAAAGCATCGTTTACTCTTTACAATTTTAGAACATTATTTTAATAAAGCAATGCCTGTGTGACCACCGGAAAACTATATATTCTTCCCAACAATAACAGAAAATTCCATTGCTGTTTTTCTACTGCTTCTATTAGTGTTATTTTCTGATCCTACTGCTGTTCCGTGCACCTTTCCACTTGAAAGGAATGTAACTTTTGTTGACCACACGTCATTTACTTCTCTGAATTACAAATTGCTAATAAAACCAACATTCACTGTTATCAATGAGGTCGATTTCTTATTAAAACCGTTTTGAACATAAGTGTAAGTTAAGTTCTCCAGCGAAGTTCATATCCTTGAAGTAGTTACTAAATTCCAAAGTATGTAGCTTGTAGTCACTACATTTTTTTTTAAAAAGTAGCTGTAGTTGTAGTTAACTATATTTGTAACAAAGTAGTTTTAGTTGTAGAAAAGTACAAAAATAACGTAGTTTTTCCGACCACTGACACTGTTACATAGAAAACGCAGAAATCTATTTTGACTTTTTTTCGAATAATTTAAAATCATCTGCAAAACATAAAATTTTAGAATTGTTAGAACGCAAAAGAGAGATCATTCATAAATAAAATGTAAAAGGAGAGGACCAAATTTGAACCCTGATGTTATTCAGAACAATTTGTGAACTTATTACACAAATAAGAAAATAACCATTCAACGAGATTTTCTTATAAACCAAGTACAACTGATTTATTTTACAAAATTCCTAAAATCAATGGAGTCAAAAGTTTTAGAAAAGTCCGTGTAAATCACATCAAGCCGAGATTTATTTTGAAGATTTGTATCTTTTAGGCATAAAACCATGGCATAAAGCGCGTGAGATTTAATTTTTAACTTGCCAGAAAATCTTTTCATAAATGATACTTTTAAATATTTTTGAAAAAGTACATAAAATAGGTATGTGAACGTGAACTTGTTTATACCCTGATTACGGATTTAAAAATAAAAAAAAATTATCGTTGTATTTATCTTTGAGATAGAATCTTTGAATATATATCTTTGAATACATCAATATCTTTGAATATATCAATACAATAGTGTGAGAAGCACCAAAAAAATATTTTTTTTGGTGCTCCTCACGCTATTGCATTCATATAGTTTGCTTTCGCTATACTAATACAATATTGGAAAGCACTTTTTTTTCCGGATATATTCGTGTGAGCTGACGACGAGATTATATCTTTCCCTTATTTTTCCCCCAACTTTTTAAATTTTTCTTTAAAATTTAACTATATTTTATTCTTCTCTTTTAGAAAGTCTTTAAATTGTATATATATATATATATATATATATATATATATATATATATATATATATATATATATATATATATATATATATATATATATATATATATATATATATATATATATATATACATAGAGAGAGAGATGAACCCCTGTTTATACAGGTACATAATGAAAGAACGCTTTGTTTGTTTTTTATTGAAATGTTAAGATAAAAAAGAAAACATTGAAAAGAGAAGATCCGATAAAAACCAGTTTTCTTTTCATAGAAGAAAGAGTTGAAATATTTCAGAAGAAAATGAGCGTCAATCAAAGGTAAAAAAGAGCAGCCCTTCATTTAAGAATGCGTGGTAGATGTCTGGATCAAGGGCACGCAGGGGTTGGGGAACTTCCAAGGGCAAGATGTCCACCTCCCTTTATTTCATCACTCTCAAGTTTCCTAACTAAGCTTCCATTTTTCAATTTCCATTACATAGTCTTCGTTTGTGTTATGCCTGTAAAGATGCATAATAAATTACACGGGACTCCATAATTTGAGTTACTAAAACATTGATGTAATGAATGATTTTTATATTGTTTGATCAGCTGATTTGAAGTAAGGTATCCAGTTTTTCCAGTCACATCAAGAATTTAATAAATTGGATTTGAATGTGTGGAGGCGTGGGGTGAGGTATTGTTTCTGATGCATATTTTTGCATCATTAGATCAGCATGGTATTTTTTTACTTCTAAATTAACAGTTTATAATTATCGACAGAATGTTTAATTTTTTATTTAATTTTATGAAACTCCCTGTGGATTTTTATATTCACCTTTAAATTTTCAAGTTTCTAAGTCTTATAGTTTTTGTGTAGTGAAACGAAATAGTACGTTAAGTTGAACCCCGTGATAAAGCATCCATGAATTTGTATCGCCACGTACGAAGAACGCGTATTCAGCTAGTCAGCAATAAAGAATTGTAAGAATGAAAAAAAAAATCAGGCTAACATAAGCATTAATAAAAAAAGCAGCATCTGAAAATCAAATTAAAAAAACAGACGATCATTTTGGAATTGGCAACTTACACTTCAAGAAGATCATGGATACCCACACATGTGACCGATGAAGTCAGCGCAAACTGATCGCTTATAAGCACAATGGTTAAAGTTGAACAAAGTTTCTCCAGATAAATTGGAATGTTAATTAAGTTGAAGTTAATTAAATACATCTGTCGCAAATCCAATTTGTTGAAATATAATTCTTTCTCGTCTACATCTTTTACTTAACTGAGATTTATTATTTGTAACCGTGATGCATTTTTGTTTTGTGTACCTGGCAACGTCGATGCATAATTAGTTTGTCTATGTTCTACGTGGCTTCATGCCTGTCTATGAGTTAAGTAAGAAATATACGGTGAGAGATTTGAAATCTTACTGAGAGAATCTTTGTGTAAGAATATAGAATGTGTCATTTAAAAGAATTGATACTTGATAGGCTTGGCTTACTCGAAAGAACAAATGCTACGTTTCAACAACCAATCAGGAACGAGATACCCACCCTGCGTCACTTGCAAGTGTCGCATTGATTGTTTTCCAAACTGAATTATGTATTTCGTTATATTTTTACCGGCGTGCATTTTATATGTTTTTACATATTTAATAAAAATTTAAAGTATTTTTATGATTAATTTATTCATAATTTCTGTATAGGCGGTGATTTTATTATAAATATGTATACTAAAGAAGGAAAACAATTTCGTGACGTCTTGAGAAATGTATATTGGCTAGAACTGAAAACCAATCTAGAACACCGAATCACAAGAGGACACACATCAATTGAAAAAGTTTTTACAACCCATGACTTTAAATGTTGTCGCGTTTTCAAAAGTTTAAAGTTTATCCTAGAATTTTTTTATTTTTTATCATTGGGTAGCTAATGATAGTAGGTTAGGGCGTCGATCACACCACTGGTTGTAGATCTGGTACTAAAAAAAAAAAAAAAAAACTACAAAACAACTGGTGTGCATACGCAGCAAGAGGCATGGTTGGGTGATAGGGTGGGTAGCCAGTGACCGCAATAATGCGATCACATTTTTCTCTCATTAAATTTGTTTTGATTTTCTGATTCATTTGAATTTTTTTCAGGGCCGGATTAAGCGTACGCGGGGCCCTAGGCCATACAAATTTTTGGGGCCCTTAGATTAAATTTTTTTCTCGCATATTTTTTTTTATTCAAATATAAAAATATTTATATATCTTTTCATTTAAAAAAAGCATATTTAAAATTTAAATAAATAATTAAATTATACTTTATTTTATTAAATTAAAACTAAAAATAATCATAAAATTTTGAAAAATCGTTGTTTTTCTTAATTTTTTAAAATTTATTTTCAAAAAATCCATTTTAAGGGGGCCCCTAATCATTGGGGGCTCCAGGACATGGCCTAAAGGGTAATCCGGCGCTGATTTTTTTTTTTTTTTGTTCGCTAAACAAACAAGAAAATATTTTCTCCGTAATTATTAGGGGTTGGCGAGCGGTAGCTTTCTAATCCAAACATAAATTCTTCCTTGAGTTCAGAAAATTGATTACGTTCATCAGCAAAAAAGAAGAAGGATCCGATGACAATAAAATAAAAATAAACGACGTAATCATCAAACACACAAAAGTAAAGTTATGCAAAGGAGAGTGAAAAGGCAGCCATTGTCTCTGTGGTCACCTGGATGAAAAAGAAAATGAAGAAATCTTGAAATGGGGATGAAGGTCAAAAAGAATGGTCAAGCACCGCCGAAAATGTTTCACTTTTACTTCTCAAGGACAAATAGGTCATCAACAGTGCTTTTCTTCTTCATTGCTGGGTGGGCAGATTTATATCCCTTTTTAAATGTTTTGTTCCAAGTGAGGAGAAAAAAGAAAATTATCGGAAGGGTAGAATTTTTTATTCGTTTTAGAATTGCTTGTTCGATGTTCACTTTTCTACACCAAAGCCCGTTGAAATGTTCTAGACTTTTATAAAACTGTATTTATCGACTTATAGATGATACATTTCATCTAGACGAGCAATAAAGAATTTATTATACCTCTTAAAATTTGATTTTTTGAAAAACTATTGAAATGAAGAATGATATATAACTTTAAAATTAAATTTTGAATTGTAGCTATAAATTAAAAAACTCAATTGTAACGAATGTTTTTATGGAAAATATCGTCACAAAAAATATCTTCGTTCAAAATTACCGTGTGTGCAAGTGAAAATAAATGCCCGTAGCAATTGATTTTAGATATTTGCTTTAAGAGAATAAATAAATGAAAAATTTTAATACTGAAATGCGCGCTTAAGATTAAAAGCAGTGTTGTGAGGGTAAATTACACAAGGAAAAAAAAGCATGCAATAAAAAAGCATGCACGGTACAAATGAAATTAGTAGAAAAGCTTCAAAAAAATTATTTCAATGAAATTATTAGAATAGCTCTGCAAAGAAGAAAAAATTATTTCAATTATATTCTTTGGAGCCGTGGTGGCTCAAGGGTTCGCCTTCCAAATAGGTGAACCAAGTTCGAATCCCAGCAACGGCTGGTCGATGCGAATTCTGCACCCGGTTCGCACTGACCACAGTGTTGAAATATCCTCAGTGGTAGACGGATTATGGGTTAGAGTTCCCCTACCGTCAGGCTAACCGTGGAAGGTTTTCCTCGAAGTGTAACGCAAATGCGAGTTAGTTCCATCAAAAAGTACTCCCCGAAGTCATATTTCTCCCACTACTTGATCCAGGAGTTCCCTTGTCTTCTGGATTGGGTTCAAAATTACAAGGCTACGTAGTTGAACAAAAGCAGTCGTTTACCCAAAATTAACTCGGCTGTTCAACGACGGTAATGAAATCAAAATTATTTAAATTGAAGAACAATTTTATAAAAAAAAATCACGTGCAAAATAAATTGTTGAGAACAAAGATAACGGTCAAGATGAATCTTTTACACGTGGACGCGGCATTTACAAATGAAAGACAAATCTTTGTTCTTTAAAATAGAACGTCGTAATCACCAAAATCATTCACATTTTTATTATTCTGGGAGTTATACCTCCTAACAACACCAATGGTTGTTTCGCTTTTATCTCCCCCCCGTTTTTGTAAATGTCATTACTTTCCACAGATAAAAGGAATTTTTTGTTTATTATAAAATACATAATTATTATTAGAATTTAATGGAACAAGATTTTTAAACGCATTAAAAATTATCGAACCTGTAGTTAAAAACTATTGAACTGCATTGAAAAAAAATAAAATAATAATAATAATCTTAGGAATGTGTTATATAGAGTAATTTTGCTCTTTAAATGATTTATGTGACAATATAAGTTGAAATAGGAAAGGGTATTTTACGTCTCTTGAATTAAAGCTTTTATATTTTTAAAGATTTCAATATCAACGTCACATAAGACTGGCAACATATCTTTTGATTTTTTATTACTCAATTTCAGCCACTCTCAATTTTATATGACATTAACTTCAACACGAGCTTCTAAAGTTGAAGCTAACGAAAGTGAGAGAGAAAAAGACGTACATAAATGATCCTTTCTGCACTGCATTTCTGATGGCTCCACAATATTTTTTTACTTAAGAGGACGCCATACCGAAGGAGAAAGTATTCGTCGCTAATTCTCTTTGTCCTTCATTACTAATTTAAAGTGTAGAAAAAGTGAGTACTGAGAAACCTAGAGTAAGCCATGTAGTTTCAAATACTGAAAAGAAAATTTTAAAATATACAAATGAAAATAAATGATGAGATGACAACTTAGGATTAGTTCTCAAATAATTTGTTCGCATTTTAATGTTTTTTTCAGCAATTGAAGCTTCATGATAAACTCTAGGTTTGCCTCAACCTTTTCTTTTCAATTTGTAATAAAGGAGAGAGAGAATTTGTGATAAAAATTTTCTTCTGGCGTCCTTTTAACGGTAAATGATTATCGAGTGTTATTTTTTATTCAATCATACTCCTCACTTTTCTTAGTAATTTCTATTATCTATGTCTTAATTGTGTTTGCTCAGCAAAACAAAATGCACGGCCAAGTTTTGTATAACAAAAAAATCACTAAAAGAGCACTTAAAATTGCAATAACTTTCGAACAAATTGTAATTGAAAAAAAAAAAAAGCTCTTTTTTCATCTCGTCAATTTTCTCAACTTCTTAGTTGCCTACTATCGAACACACGCTGATGAAATTTATATCATACAAATAAAAATAATTAAAATACCTATGTTTGTTACTTTCAAAGAAGGTTAAAAAAAAAAGTTAGTTAACCAAGAATTTCAACAGAGTGGATTTTTTCTTTAAATTTTAGCTTCATGCGTTATGCTCAGAAGATTTATCCATACAAATTGTTTTAAACCTACTAATCGAAATCAGTTAACATGCCGGCCCATTCCATTTCCAATTAAACTATCTGCTCATGCTTACGAACACATCTTCGGAATGAGATTGAATACAATCCTGGTCGTAGCGTCTTACAATAAAGATTGCAAATAAGTTATAATTTTATTAAAAGCTAACATATTTAATTTTTTAAGATCTCACTTACACAGTTCGCATTTATCACTTAAATTGTTACAGGGTGCGTAGACAGATTTTTCAACAAAAAATAAGCACCTTTTAAGCACTCAAAAAATATTTTTAATCACTTTAAAAAATTCATAATCTGTAGTAATATCAATTACTGTTTATTTCTATCGTTTAAAGCTCTTAATTTGTAAACATAAAATCAATAAAATTCAAAAACATTTTCAATAAAATTTATAAAACCATGATAAAATAAATACTTTCAACAATAAATATTGCAGAGAAAATTAGATTTAAACGATTTAATTTAGAATGACAATCGATACGGGAAAGAAAAACTTTTTTTTTTTAACGATAAAAAGTTAAGCTCTTTTTACAAACCCCGAATAATAAAAACATTTTTCCAAGACCTGCATATTTAAGCGAAAAATAAAATTTCTGATATCTCAAATCACGACCTTTTAAATATGGATTGACCTACATTGAACGATTGCTTACTTAGGTTTTTAGAAGGCTATACTACTTTCATACCAGCTGTGAGTTAGCGAGTTATTCAAGACTGTAGCGACCAATTTATCTTTAGCCCTCTGTGCTGATTCTGAATATAGAGTGGCGCAATATGAAGAAAAGCTTTCGTTTTGTGAGGATAATTTTTTTTTTTTAAATGTTCAAAAAGTGACAACTACACTGCATTATCTGGGCACTTAAAATTTGTAATCAAATTTTGATAATTATCAAGAGGGTGAAAAATTACTAAATCGGATATTTTTAAAATATTTAAGTTATTGGGTCCTTTTACTGCAAGATTGTATACATAATTTAAACTTATAGCTTTGCTTTAAGTGTAGGGCAACTAGCTCATTTATTTTCGTTCTAACCGCTAAGAACAAATGTTAAGTTTACCAGTTTTGATCCATTAACTCCTGAAAGTATCTGAATTACATGCACATTTAACATGTTTCGAAGTATAATTACCTCCTATTATGTACTTGTACAACCTTAGAGATGGACGAAAAGTCATTTGACTTTTCGGAATCTTAGAATTTGTAAAGTCAGAATTATAGAGCATTTAAAGCTTACTGTATAATAGGATATTTCGAAAATATTAGATGGATATGTAATTCGTAAAATATTTTCAGAAGTCTTGTAGCAATACCTCCTACCCAGCTGCTTTGTGTTATGGCTGTTTTTCGAAGGATCTTGGGAGCAATTTCAACATTTGAAGCGTTACTCCAATGCTGAATTGAAACAATAAAAAATTACTAGAGATTTTTCATTCAAAAGTCATCCAAATTTAAACTAACCGGAGAGAGAAACCAACTGTGATTTGATTGGCCAAACACCTTCAAAAAACAGCCCATGTATGTAGTCGTTCACCATCGTCCGACCAAATATATATATCATCCTAGATGATCAAAAGGAAACAGAACGCTCACTGCATCTCATATAGGAATAAAGTATTTATTGATATTAATTATACATTTTTGTTATTTTATTTTATAAACTAGTCATGTAACAATGCTTTTTTTTTTCTTTCTCCGATGCTTGTTTATTGCTAAAATTGTGGTATGTCTATAGTTAAAGTGCAAAAATACTAATTAAGACATCTTAAAATATGAGTATTTTTAATTGAAAGATTTAAGATATTGAAATACAATTCATAAAAACTGGCATATCCTTTACTATATAAATGGTCGTTATTGGATTTTACTCAAAACACTGTATACTCTTTGGCAAAATATATATATATTCATATATATTTATATAAAATATATCCCAAATAACTAAATAACGTGGAACCAAAGCACATGTTACACATTATAAACTTTTCATTTTAACTTTTATTACTATTGAAACACTTTGAGAGAAAAATGTCAAAAATAAATCCATTAGCAAACGTCGACAAGGAAAAGAAAAAAACAAATGATTTGTAACATTTAAGTACGTAAATCACACGTGCACATCCCCAGTATTTTTATGAGTGTAAACTGGAGATTCTGCACATTTGGTTTGTTGCTGGATGAATTCCTTTGTCATTATTTATCAGAAAAATCGAAAATAGATTTGTTCACAATACATTTAAAAACTTTAATAATAAAATATATTATGCTGGGAATTAATTACTTGAAAGAGCATGGAACATTTGGTTACGTAAATATCTTGTTAAAATGTTTGTGTTCACAACACTACAAACAGAGATTACAACCCTCTTTTTTTTTACACAGATGAACACTTTTTTTTGAGCAGATCAAAAGAGAGTTGTGCCAAATGATGATTCTTTTTAAAACACAGAGAAATACAAGCGCATACAACATTCATACAGATAAAAATTTACTTTGTAGGTGGCTTCTTTTTATTTAAATCGATGCAACACATTTAAAAATGATGTGCGAGTGGCAAAAGTGTCACAAATAAACAACACTCATCTCTCACTATACCCAGGGATGCACAACCACGTTTTAGACAATTAGAGAAGGGCCAGCAAAATCTGAAGCTGTAAAACCTGAACACATTACTGACTACACATGCACACTTGAATGCAGATGATAAAATTAATTTAAAGTAAATCTAATAAAATTAGTTACATTACATAAAAAAATTATGACATCTATCAACACGGATAGAAAAAAAAAAACCTATATCTGACGAAATATAAATTTCATAATTGTTGCAAAATATACTTAATATTTTACACATAGGGGATATTTGGGATAAGTATAGTAATCGAAACAGAAAAGCTGCAATATTTTTCAGTTATGATTTCACTTTAAATGATCTTGAAACGCTGTTTATTTATAATTTTGAAACGTAATAGGCATCTAATTGATCAAAAGTGGTTAACTAAATTTTATAAATGAGGCTCGCTTTATTATGCATTAGCGACACTTATTTAAATATTCACGCCTGCAATAATGATCGGCACAAAAATTCTTTTTCAGAAGGGATTTATTTATTTATTTTTTTTTTGAAACTTACTCAATTTTAGGGAATTCTCTAAAACGTACAAAATCAAGGAGAATTTTTATCAAATCAGTAGAAACTGGCAAAATCCAGTAAAGTTGACAGCTACGTGATAAGTTATAACAAAACTTACTAATTTGCTTTAAAAGATGGCTTATATCCTTTCTGATCTCTCTTGAAAAGATTTTTTTTTTACGCGAACATTCCACATTTTTATTGGTAAGATAGTTCAGGGGCCAAGTGAAAAGGAATCAAAGGCTCTTTTAGACCCATAGGTTGCACATCCCTGTACTATATATAATATACCATAGAATAAAAATTCTCAATCGTAGCAGCACCAAAAAAAAAAATTCTTTTTTTTTTTTTTTTAAATATGCTATACACAACTTTTCAATAATTTGCATTGAAAGTAAACTCAGGTACAATCAATAAATTTCTTACACATTAAATAATTTTTCTATATTTTTACTATACAATATTTTCACTGCCATTTAACCACAGCTCGTATCTTTTTAAATATAAACTCAATTTATATACTTTAAAAGTTTTACAAGTCTTTAGATAAAATTAATAAAAAACATAACACAAAAGAAACCAAGCATTTAAAAACAATAAAACCCTGATAAAAAAAAACACTGAATAAATTTTGTAGAACAAAAATAGTACACATAAATAAATCCCAGGAACAGAGAAATAAAAAAGTATGTTTTAAGCATCATTCATCTTATCACAGCACATACTTCTTCCAAATACTGCATTTCATTTATAAGATAAGCTTATTTACAAAAAAGCACTTTTTTTTATTATTTTTATTTAAACTTTCTTCAGATTAGTCAACAGCCAATTAAATAATCTCAATTTGAACCCCCCCCCCTTTTCTCTGATTTTCAATTGTGAATTTTTGTACTATTCAAAATCACATAACAAGAAAAATAAAAGAGACTCAATGCAAGAGAGCTATTTAAGAAGGACACAGTATTCATTTATTGCTACTGCAACAGTTATTGCTGATTATTGCAGATAAAATCATTCGATGTGTTGCAGAAAAACAACGTGTCTTTACAGCAAAAATTCTGCCCATAGTATTGAATACTATCAATCATATAGTGAGAACCAATACACTGTGAAGTTTGGATGAATGGCCCATATGAATTGAATGTCGCCTACATTCGTTAGAATGTAGACTCCAGAGGAAGACTAACATTGATGACAGCAGCTAGGTCACCAGTAGCAAATTTTATTCTTTTCTCCCTTCAAAAGTTAGAAGCTTTAAGTACAGTAAGCTCGGTATTAGGATAAGTAGACCAACTTAAGACTTCTACAATTAATAACCTGCCTCAGGACAATGCAATCTCTGGATTATAGTGAATTTGGTCCCTTCTTGAAACAGATAACACAAAGATAAGTTAATAGCTTTGTTGCATTAGCCTTTGAACAAGAAAAATTTGTCTTAAGTAAAAAAAAAAAACTTTTCTCCTTTAAAGATAGATAAAATTTTTATTTTTGATTCATTTATACAAATCTTGTCCTCGCTAATACATTAATAATGTTTTAAAAAGATTTCTCGTTTTGACACTCGCACACCCATTATATAATATATATAACATTAAAAACAAAAATCATCATCAGCAGCTATCGAGACTAATTTACAAGTGAAAATAAATTTAAAAACCATACATAGCTATACAACTAATATGGCATTATACACAGCATTTAAATGTCCCCAGATAAGGCAACATTATTATAGCACTGTTTACAAAGAGTAGCAATACTGATATTGTAAAATTGTGAGCATTTAAAGACGTACTTCTCGGGTGCCTTTCCGAAAACACTACGCTGGTCTCTAACACACTATAGGGGCATGCCAACCCCGGTGAAGCAAGCACATGTTGCTGCTATTATATAAATAGCAGAACGTTTAATTACCACTGCAAACACATTCCGCACCAAGTATTGCAATATCTGAAATTTCCATATTTTGTTAGTTTAAAAAAGCTCCGAAGATTTCCATCTACTTTACGGATAGCAGCACACAACACAGGCATTAACAATAATCACAAATAATTGTTTCATATATACTTTCTTTTTCATTAAATATATATATTTTATATGACATAAAAGCTACTTATAATGTAACATAACATATTGGGGGGAAAATATATATTTCTCGTAACAAAAGGGGAAGAAAAAATGCAACATTTGGAAATAAAAAGTCTGGAAGACTACAATGAAAAATATAACTATTTAACAACATACAGCAGAAAAATAGACAAATATAAGTTCGTTTTTAAATATATATCAGCCAGTGGCTCTAAAATAAAAAAAAAATTTACTCTAATAATTAAAAATTTTCTACATATACAGAAAAACCACATAAATATATATATTAAAATAGGAATACTAAAACAATATTAAAAAATAGCTTAATCATTGTGCCTTTCCTTGGGCTGCACAGAAAGTTTAAAAAACAGTCACAAAAATCACAAAGACTTTACATATGCAGCAACAAGGATTTTGTGAAACTGACTATAAAAAAATTTTTTTTTCCTTCCTCCACTTCATCAAATGGCAACCAAATTTGTGTGCAAATATTACATTCACATGACAATTAAAAACTACATTATTTTGTTTTTCTTAAAAAAATTCATATATATGGAATATACACCTGAATAAGTAGGGTTTTTATACACTTCATAAATACAAATTAGACATCAAAGAATATAATCTTTTATAATACTCCGTTCATTTTTTTAAATTCAAGATTGTGTGATGCAGCAAAATACGCAGCTCTTTCTACTGTCACAGAATAGATTATTATATAATATATATGTTCGTATAATGATTATTGGGACAGTTGTGACTATGGACATGGAGAACAACAACACTTTTACACTTAAAAGTCTAGTTCAAAACAAAGAATGTATTTACGATAAAAAAGATGAGAATGCAAAAAATGTTTGGCTCTGGCTACAGAGAGGGCCAGGAGAGAGAGAGAGAGAAGATGATATATTTTTTTTTGTTTTCAAATAAGCTGCCGTTGGGGAGAGAGATGAAAGTTTTAGTTGTAGATGCGGATGGCCTGGGTGGCTGGCTGCTTGCAGATGGGACACTCTTTGTCACTTTTGTTGCATATGCGACTAGCGCATTCTAAACAGAATGCATTATGGCCGCACGGAACAAGAGCAGCCACGACCGCACTCTCGTAGCAGATAATGCAGTCGCGTTTGGGCTTCTTACCTGGAGCAAGGTTTTCGATGGGGCTGCTCGAAGAAGAGCTTGTGCATTTGGTAACAGCGGCAGAATAACCAGAAGACAGGCTAGCTGGAGCAGTGCTGCTACTGGCAAGGGGTGAGAAAGACAGAGAGAGGTTCCCTAAATTTCCAATGTTGGCAAGTATGTCTCCTACTTCTGGTACTGAAACTGGGTCACTGTGTATCCTACGAGCTGGAGGATGATCAGATAGAATGAGCTCTTGAAAAGCACCAGACAGGCTTCTTTCAGACAGTCCTCCACTACTTCCGCCTGAACCGCCGAATAAGGAGATACCACTGTCGGTAAGGGTGGAAGTGCCACAGTCTGGCCAAGAGGGAGAACACCTGGGAGGAGCGCCTGGAGCAACTTCAAAGGTGGGTGAGCAAAATCCATCGTCCAAATCGTAAACATTACTAAATGCACTGTTGAAACCGAAACCACTGTTGAACACATCGTTCTGTTTGGCATTTCGGCTGGAGGAGGAGAAATTAAAAATGTTATCGACATTCTGAAGATCCAAAACATTATTGCTATCACGAGCTGCAAATGGGTAAGAATAGCTGTCGTTTTTGAAAAAGGGTCCATTATTGATGGCATTGAGATTATTTGTATAGGAGTCTAAATTAGAATTGAAATCTTCATCCGCTGAATCCATAGACCCACCAGTTCTCATTGCAATATGAGCCTCTATCTCCTTGCGTGCAGTCTCAACACTGTCGGGTAACCCGGTCACCTCGAAGATCGGCTCCTTCTCTCTACTGGGAGTGACGATGTAAGTGCTGGTCTGCTGCTGGATACGCTTGATGGTGGCACCTTTAGGTCCTACAACCAGCCCCACAACACGATATGGAACTCTAACAGAGATTGTCGTCTGACCTGGAATATTAGAATTGGGTCCTGGCATGAGGGCCCCATTTAAGTTGTTTTTTCGTTGAGCTCTGATTTGACTGAAATGTTCAGCAGCAGAAAGAATCTCTCGTTTTGCAGAACAAACATCTTCTTTCCTGCCTGTCACAACAAACACTGGTTCCTCTCCACGCACGGGCGTCTTGATATATGTATTGGTCTTTGCTCTCAGTGCTTTGATCTTACAACCTGAAACAAAAACATTTAACTTAGTAAGAACATAAATAACTATTAAAGGTATTGTTTCTTCTGGGAAAGAAACTTTCAAGATATGATGACAAACAGTAAAAGTCAGAGAAACAAAAAATAACGAAATTTCTTTATCTGTCAGATTTTATTCATTGGTGAAAGTTAAATATTTAAAATAAAACAAAAGAGATAAAGCTTCAATCATTAGATAAAGAGAATAATCCTCTATAATATGTAACACAAATCAAATACAGACCAACTTATCTAGCTGTGCTTTCTTAAATTTAGTGTTGCCTCATGTTAAAACATCTGGTTTTGTTTGGACCAGATGACTCAATTTCATTTAAGCAAACTTCAAATATACTTAAATGATTTGTTTATTTTAATTTTTTTAATTTAATAAGTACATAAATAAATTTCGAATAAGGAATCTTTAAATACGCTTTAACAAAAACAATAGTCTTATTATTTTTGATACATTTCCATTTCGTCAGCATTACTAATTTATCCATTTATTAAAAAAAAAAAAAAAAAAAAAAAAAAGGCTTTTTTTTTTTTTTAAATACTCAACGGAACTGAATAACGTAACCAAATATTGGTTGAAAAATTGAAAAAAAGTCTATGAAAAATTTATCAGGAATCAGAGCTTGAAACCTTTTTTTCAGTCTATTCTCTAAACTATACTAATGCTTCAAAATAAATTATTGCTGTAGATTTATTTTCACCACTACATTGATATCCGGAACTGACTACAAGTTAGTTTGAGAAACATTTAAAAGGAATTATAGAAAAAAAGAAAAAAAAAATTAAACAGAGGCGAGTTTTAGCAGGGGGGGGGACATTAACAATGGAATCTTGTTAAACGCCACTGAATACTTTATTTTTTTATTCAGAGATTTAGTTTTAACAAATAATTTAAGATCTTAACTGCTCATAAGAAACTGGTCTAGTCATCTTTATAATGCATACATTCATAAATATCAGTAACATTAATTAAATGGAATTAATTATGTATGCAATTAGTAAGTTTTCTTTAAGCTTAATAAAAACTTAAACTAAAAAGAAAAAAAAATACAAACCAATAAAAGTTATTGATTTACATCACTACAGCCTAAAATTGTATTGCATGTAAAAAAAAGTCAGACTAAACTGAAAATCGTAACGTATACACAAATTTTAAATTTGTGAATTGAAAAATTGAACTGCACATATTTAATGATACAGTTCAAATTTGTTATAAGATATTTAATTTATATATTTCAACCATTTTTATACCAAAACTGTTCCGAAATTCAAAGTAAAAAAAGCGGAAGTCCCCAGGGAAGTAACAGGCAATTTGCCAAAAACCAAAGAACAGAAGGCTTAAAACGAACGTTTAACTATTTTCATTAAACAGTTCTCATATCGAAATAGCATGCTGTTCTCAAATATATTAATATAATATTTGGAAAAAAAAATGTTAATCAAAACAAGAAACTTCTGTTTCAGCAAATCACGAACGTTATTTTCTTTTCCTGCCAATGAAGAAATTCTTACAAAAGCTTTCAACTCAGGGTTGGGATAGAATTATTAACTCAGTTATTGGTCTAAGGAAAAAATCTAATAGAAATATTGCAGATAAATAAAAAAAAATAACTTTAATTCTAAAAATAATATTTTATTCTTTTATTAATAATAATAACGTTAAAAGAGTTTGTCTATCAGAAGAGCTTTTCAAAATGCAGTTAATGAAAATGCAGTGGAATGCAAAATGCAGTGACCCCATGAAAATGCCCATAAGAAAGATTATATAAAAAGCGAAACAGAAAAAAAAAAATTTGATCTTAAATTTTTAAAGCTTGAGACATCTGCTTTCCAATTTGCCGCATTTTCAACAAAAAAAAAAAATGTTGATTTAATAAAAAAAATCTTTATTGCCGCGTCATATTAAAATCGTTTAAAAAAGAATAAGCTAGATAGAAACTAAAACAAAAATCGTTCTTCACAAAATAATGTTTAAACAAAATATTTAAACGTTAAAAATTTCATTGACTTTATTTTCACTTAGTCGTATTTTCCGAAAAGTACCATAACATAAAACAATAACGATCATTAGAAACGCTTTCATAATAAAAATACCGATAAAAAAAGCTAATTAAAAAAAGCATGAGTAAACGTTAAACTAAAGTTAAAACTTTATATTTTTGTTTAACTTTAACTTCCGCAAAAAAGCAAAAGACGAACAAAAATTTTCTTTTTCCAAAATCACTCTTTTATCTGTTACCCGCCATACCGTGCAGAAAAGGTTGTTTATAATAAAAACAGCAAAAACTAAAAAAGTTTTTAATCCTTAAAAATTGCCAACCGAATATTCAGCAAAAGCGCCTGTACCGAATGTTCGTTTTCCACCCTTAATATTCTTACCCTTAGTATTTTATATTATTAATAACTATTAAATATATATAAACACATTTGAGCAAAAATAGCACTATTTCTTCGTTTCAAAATAAAGTTAAATAACGATAACGTCAATAACTTGATTTTGTTCGCACGAATTATCATTGAAACCATGCGAATCGATAATATCTGGCACTTTACCAGCAATACTGCTTCATGTAAATTATTCGTAAAACCCCAACCTTTATTTTTGTAATGCGATAACATAAATGGCGGAATAGGCGAATTTTTCAAGAAACAGATTTGTCGACTATGCATGTGGTGTGGGCGATTTTTGTTAACAATTGTCGTCATGCGCTAACGTGAAGCCTACTATAAATTAAATTTTAAAAAAATAGAGAAAATAAAAATATGTAATTTAAAAATAAAGTAGAAAAAAAACATGTTTCTAACTTCATTCATCATTGGATTGAAGGTAAATAACCTAAATATGAGATGGAAAAAAAATTTTTTTTAGTAACTTTTTAAGAAGAATGCAAAAAATGGGGAGTCAAGTAGACAAGAAAAAATGACATGAGCAACTAACTTAGCAGATAAAGCAATTTCACATTGTATAAAATAACATCCTCTACTTTTACAGCAAGTCAATTGACTGCATTTTCTTCCACAATAATTCAATGCCTTCTTATCTACATAATTATAATTAATTATTATAATATAATTAATATAATAATATAATCCATTAACACATTACTTAACTACGTGTAAAAGTACTGACATTTATGGAGGGGAAAAACGATATAAAAAGAAAAACGGCGAATTAAAAAAAAAAAGAAGGGGGGGGAAGATATAACGTTATAAAGGCATATAACATCACAACTGAAGAGCTAGTGCAAGAAGCAGGTATGTGACATTTTAAGGGGAATTAATAAGTCAGGAGAAAAAGTAGTTGCATCACTATTGGTATATACACTGAAGAGCCATTATATGACCACACTCATCTATAACAATGGGCTAGCCCAGGTTTTCATGGTTTCTCGCCCAGGAACAATGTTTCCATGGGGCACATAAGGACCCATAATCCTCATAGAACAATCCCTGACGTCTGTAAGCTACTTGAACATAGTTGCAGACCAGGTTCACCCATTCACGGCAACAGTTTTTCCTAACGGGAATGGTGCTTACCAACAGTATAATGCACCATGTCATAGGGGTCGAATCGTCGAGGAACATTCCAGTGACTTTCAAGTCATGTCTTGGCCCCCAAATTCACCTGACCTTAATCCAATAAAGCATTTGTGGTCCTACTTGGAAAACCAAATTTGTGCTGCCACGCTACCCCCTTGCAATGTGAGGGAATTGCAGGACCAGTTGGTGAGCGCTTGGTACCAGATACCTCAGACTACCTATCAGCACCTTGTGGAATCAATGCCATGGCGGGTGCTACCAGCTTGAGGGCTAAAGATGGTCCTACATGTTATTAGCAGGGTGGTCATAATGTAATGGCTCTTCGGTGTATAAAGTTACAGAATTGTTTTTGCTTTCACTTAAATCTTTACACAACTAATCCACATTCGTTTTCAGAATGATTGCATAATTTTTATCTCAAAATAGGAAAGGATAAACAAACTAAGGCAAAGAATTAGTCCAACCTTCTAATAAATTGGTAATAAAATAGTTCAGATACCACTTTTTTTCTTCTTGGTAGTCTCTCTGAAAATATCACTTATTTGGTTCTACTAAGTTCTTCACTTAATATAGCTTTAATAATTTCAATTTCTTTTATTATCTTGTGTTGATCCTAACGGTGGCTTTACGTTATTAAACAAAGCAAAACTCGTTTCTTGCTGTTCATTTCACCAGAATAAAGATTAACAATGGCGGCAAATAAAAGCAGATTTTTTTTATTAAATAAATGGAACTCTATGACTTTGGAGCATCTCGATCTGACCATTAGCTTACAGTTAATATTAACATAAATGGTGTAAAGAAATTCTTTAAATCGTAATTCATAAAAATATTAAAACACTATCTACCACTGGAAAAAATATTTTCTGAAATTACAAAAAATCAGTTTTAGAATTCTAGTTTAAGAATCAGTTTTAGGTTCTTCTAATCGAATAAATACTTTTACTCCTTTATTTTATTTTCATTGCATGGTTTTATTTCTTAGTTTCCTCAAAATGAATTAGTGAACTTCCCATTAATTACATCATTCAACCAGAAATAGCATGCTTGAATTTTTTTGCATTAATTAGATAAATAATTTGAAAATACTGACAAAAAATTATGTTTTTAATTGTCAACTCTGCTTTGAATAAGGAACTTATCTACAAAAGCTGGTAATTTTGATTTGAACAAACAATCTAGAAAGGAAAGGTATTAAAAAAAATTTTTTTTAACTTTTAAAATAAGTAAATATTCTTTATAAAAAAAAAAACAAGGCAGAAAAATCAGTTTAAGTAACATCTTCTCTGTTTGGATTCAGTAAACTCTAAATTCATTAACGGTACAACAAAGATAGCTTCTTTCAAGCTTTTAACCTGTTCATGCCATGTTGAAGATTTTACAATAGCTACTTTAAACTGCTTATTTGTAAATTTGAACAAACATTTTTTTTCATTTTTGAAAATTATTTCCATTTTTAACTCCTTTTGAAAGTCTTGATTTTCCCACTTTTGGTTTAAAAAAGCATCTTCAAGCAGACAATGAAGTTAAATTTTTTAATTAATTAATTAATACTTTGAAAATTTATTTTTACAACCATAAGAGTACATCACTATATTTTAAAATTGAATCCAGATGAATAAAAATAAAGTAACACCAGGGTTATACCTGCATACTATGATGTATTGTGCACTTTAACATTAAAGTATGTTACAGTTAAATTATTACATGCAAATAAAATCCAGTCTAATTGATTTTGATGACAATAAGTGATTGATAACAATAACTGCTTTCTCATTAAGTATAATAGTTGGTTGAAATTCAGACAGCCATGGGAAAATGCTAACTCTAAAAAAACTCCCACAAATCTTTTGTAAAATTATAGCTGTGCAAAATTATAACTTGTTAAATAAAATATCAGTCAGTTTGTGTATTCATCAATTTGAATTCCTTAAGTTTAAATTTGGGACCATCAATTTAATTTGATAAATTCCTATTTCAATACTTTGATTTCTTATAACACATTATTCAAGAATTGTGAAAATGCAAAAGAATTTTTTACACCAAGTCTTTTCAAAAGTTTTTTGAAAAAGTTATTGCACTAAAAAAAGCTATAATTTCTAACCTAAAAAGAAATTTCGTTCATAGGGAATATTAGGCTCTGAGAATAATATAAACGTTTGTATAAATTAGTTAATTTTTTTCACTTACTCAATTATAAGGTTTAATTAAATTACAATTTATATTTAGCTTAGTAAACAGAATAAATATCCTAATTACATGTTATTTTATTTTTACTTTCAATAATTTAACAGCTTAACGGATTGATTAAATTCCAATTTTACACCAGGTTTTCCGCGGTAACTGTCAAAACAAAAAGAGTAAAGTCAAGTCAATTCAATATTTCAAGTTTTTAAGCTTAAAATATTTAAAGATTATACACGATTGATCACGTTTAATTTTATACTTATGTTTATTTATAAATACTTATTTATAATAGCTAATAACTTCCTTACATCAAAACCAAAGGCCAACATGGTCACATGATACCATATAGATGACATTTCAGATTGGTTTCAATTCTTAGGATAAAACCTTTCCATTACTTAATAAAAAGAAAACATGGCAATACTTCTGTGATGGTAAACTTTTCAAATGACAGAATTAGAAAAAAAAGCTTTCTGCAAACACAAAATCTCAATAAAAAAACTTTGTGCAAGCATCGATTAACTCTTGTGCTTATGTGTTTAAATCCTTTAGTCGCCACAAAAATGAATTTTGAAAGAAGTAAGGTCAAATTTTTATTTTTACAGTGATTTATACCAAAGAATTGAGTTAGGTGCAAAACAAAAAAAGTTGAAAAAGAAATTCAAAAATGTCATGTAAACACTCTGTAAAAAATGAAAAAGATACCTGAAATTTAAGCAAAAATAAAGTGTCTGTAGGAAAAATTTATTCACAGAATGTTATCAATGTTTTAATATAATATTGATGCAAGATTTTATGTATTTAAATTGTTGGAATATGAATCTCAATGTGTAATTTTTAAATTACATGAATACGAATCTCTATATGTAATTTTAAAATCTTGTAAAGGAATATCAATGTTCCCTTCTAACATCTTGCAATTATGAATCGTAATGTTCGATTTTGTAATTGCATGAACATGAACTCATGCATAAAATTTTTAGTCAGTTGAACATGAAGTTGGATGGAGTTTTTTTCACAATGGAGTCATTTTTACAAAAGATAATCTGTCAAGTGCTTGAATAAATTTTCAATTTATGTGAACATTACAATGAGATTTCTGTTTTCTCTCTCTCTTCTAACCCAGTTACATTAAATAAATACAATGGGTCAAATTGATTGGAAGAAAAAAGTAATCTTCAGTGAGCATGGCTCTGAAACTATTTCAAGACTTAATTTTTTTAGCCAATTAATACTGTCCAGACATTTCGTGAAGGGTCTGGTTTTCGTGAAATTGTGAAAAAATTACTCACATTCTTTCAACCAGTGTCCGCTTTTATGAATTTGTGCAAATAGTGTCCGGTTATTGCAAAAAACTTTTTCAAGGAGTTTTTAAATTGTATATAGATACAAGATTATGCTCGGCACTGTAAAAATTAAATTTTCAAAAATAAACATCAATTGCTGCTTTTAAGAGATGCAACTTACAAATATTTGGTATTTAGCCTATACTGCTGAACGCAGAATATTCATTTCGGATGAATAATGAAAGCGTATGCCGAAAATAAAACTTATTCGTTTACATCCATATTTCTTGTTTTCTGCCCTGGGAAGGGTTTATTCGATTAACAAAACAATAACGAAGATAAACTAGTTTGTAAAGGGTCTGATTAAAAGAAAAATCATTTTGTGAAGGGTCCGTTTTTATGAAAAGATAATTTGTGAAGTGTCTTTTAGAAATTTATTGCTCACTTGGCACCATTTACTTTTCCTTGATAATAGGCTATATATTAAAATCATTTAGTTATTATTTTCTAAAAAAGTATTATAATTAATTTTCTTTACATCATGTTTTTTTTGGCAAACAAAACAAAAATTTACAGCTAACCTTGTATACTTTTTCCTGAAACCATTCATATCTCCATCACTTAACCATTATTTTTTTTGCTCCAGCACTATTTCTTCTTTTTTTAATAATCTTGATTTGACTTTGGATAGTGGTCCACAGGTTGGGCAAAAATGCTAAGCCAAGCAGTTTTAGATTTAGTAATGGTGAAAATTACAGAGTGGCCACAGAAAAAAATGAACAAAATGGCATAAGCCATTTAAATAGTAGCCAAAAACTATGAAAATAGTTGCCTAAATAAGAACAAAAATTCATCAAAAATATGACTTAAATTTTGTTAATGACTTAATTAACTGTCATATACCATGAGCCATTTTTTCAAGCTGGTGGCAAATGTGATACTTTATATAAATATTAATGTTCCAGCACTATTTTCCCTTTTATCAGTTATTGATGTAGGAAATATATATACTGTGAAGTGATTAGTTGAATTCAAAATTCATGCATCATAATGTTTTATTTTTTTTTTTTTTTTAAATCATGCGAAATTACGTAGCCATTGAAATATAACCATGAAAAATGTGACTTCTTGGCAATATTTTTGAATACAGATAAATGAGAAGTCAGCGTTGGCTTTAAATAGGCTAAACTTGACCTAACAGTTATGAGTAACTGTTAACATTATTCCCAAAAAGCATAGTTTAAAATTAAGACTGAGCCTTCGAAAAACAGCCTCAACATTCTGGTATCATTTTGACGTCAAAACCAGATTGTGTAATTACTTAATCTCACTCTTAAGAAGTGGTATAGAAATATTGTACGCACATTATCCACAGATAAATTTTAATATTTCAAAGGGAAAATAAAATGAAGGAAAAAATTAAATCTTACTGAATGTTGTTGAATCTTATCAAAATTGATCATAATTTAATTTCTCATTAATAGCATTCCAAATTACAAGTGATTTCCTAATTATGTATCCTGTTCCTTACAATTTATTATTTGGATTCATTTAAATTCTTTGAGCTGTTATTAATTTCAGATATATACTAATTTATGTATTTTAAAATCAAAAGTAGGTTAGGTGGGGGGAATTAGGCAGATCTCTCTATTAAAAAACTTATTTGGATTTTCTTTTCCATATTTGAGAAGTGTAAAAAGGTGGATGATATTCAGTGCTAAAATAATAGAGTTGAAACAAAAAATTTAAATTCATAACAGGATAAAGAACATGTGATTATGTTTTATTGCCTATTATAAAAGCCAACACCTTTTAACAACCAACACCTTTTAAGCCAACAGCAGGGCAAAATGTACCTACTGAGTGTAAATATCTTATGACTTTACAAATCTTATTCCAAATAATTTGTAACAATGTAATTTGTCATCTTTTTTAATGAAGTCATTCTTAGAATTTGCTTCACTATAGCTTAAAAGTAGATGGTTAATTGAAATCATCTATTATGTCTACAAAATATAGTCCTGAGATTCATTGAAGATGCTTCACAGCAAATTCTGTTATACCTAGAGTAATTTCTTCAACAATTTCAAAAAACCTAAGAATTCAAGTAACCCAGACACCATGAAGTTTCAAATACAATAAAAAAATTAAAATACCAAAATGCAAGTACATTATGGCACAATTACATAGCTTGGAACTAATTTTGCCATAATTAACTTTCCTTTTGATAATTTGAATAACATGCTGAAAACTTGTCCAGAAACTTGATGTTTTTTTTTTTCCAGGGTTTACCAGAACTCTTTAGTAATTAATTACAAATTATATAATCTTTAAGAGATTTGAAAACATTCACTATTATAATTACAAATAATATGAGATTATCCACCTCAATAAAAACCATAAAATGAACTTCAAATTTTGAATTGCAACACGTGGGAGTAATTAAATAAAATTCAAACCACAACTACTTTCATGGTGGAAGGCATTTTTCGTGCCATTTTCATTAATCATAATAGAAAAGTCGCGAGAAATGAAAATTATTAAGAAGGATTATCAAGATAAGATACAGAAACAACATATTATGTATTTTAAAAGATTACTAAATGGAAAACTCTTAACTTATAGTCTTAGTATAAATAAAAAAAAAACTAAAATTCATAAATACTAGATTCATGTGAACTTATTTCAAAAGAATAGGAAGACTCATTTTAAAAGAATGCACTAAGGTTTATAACAGTTCGAAACAAATGTTGAAAGAAGATTAGCACAATATTTAATATTAAGTAAAAACAATTCGCTATTATAAGGATATGAGCAAAATTAAAAATATTCTCTTCTGAAGTCACTGAAGAGCAAGAGAGAAAAGATGAGCGAGAGGAAAAACGAGTGCGGCGGGGGAATTACACCGGATGTTAACCCAAACAAAGAACTCTAGAGAACAAAGAAAAAGAACTTACCCTGTCTTCCAACAATTTCTGCAACGTGCTCCGAACTAGGAACGGGTACACATTCCGTGGTATTTTGACTTTTTTTGCTCCTTGGTTCCCCATCATAAGCTGTAGTCAAGCAGTCATTGTCGTTGTTTAAAAGCATTCCTAATGTCTGTATATTATACGCACTAAATTCCGCGACTTTTAGTTGGTTCTCCATTAAATCCCTACTGCGATCAATCTCGCTGCTGAACAGACTAGCCGGCATCACAGTTGTATAAAAAACAGAAGGCAGTATAAAAATAAAATACTTAGTTAGCTTTGAATGAAAAGTGAAGTTTTATTGCGATTTATAAAGAACTAGCTATTCGCACCATTGAAATCCTTGCGCCGCATGAGCACAGCGCCAAATGTCAGGAGAAAATACCTTTCTTCTAGCCCGGGATATATGAAACCAGTGCGTCAGCCGGCTGCGTCAGTCACGTGAGAAGCTGCGATCGGCCGATTGGATAAAAGCATTCACGTGAAGGCGTGGCTACTTAGCCGCAAAGCAATGAAACACTCGCAGAAGCAAAGCAAGGGAACAAAAGATGAAGTGAAAAAATGGAAGGAGACGATACAAATTTTGTTCTATGTTCTATGAAGAAAAAACACGAATAAGATATATTAAAATCATAAGATACATTTATAAATAATTATAGTCACAATTTTTGAGTGGCTGGCGCTGCTGATTAGTGCGGTCTTCGTTTACCGTACATCAGCGCCTTTTAGACTTGGCGGGAAATCTTGGCGCGTATTCGAAAAACGTAAAATTTTTTCGTCACGATCAGCTTTCCACAATGTAACGAATCCTTTTGTTTAAAAGTTATAAAATTTTTACGAAAATAATCCTTTTAAATTGCATAAAGCACCTGAACTATTTCTAAATAATTCTTCAAGATTTTCATGATTAATCACCTATATTCAGAATTATGCAATGTATGCATTCGAATAAAATGATTCTGAGAATATGTTGGCATAAGTTAGCACGCAGTGTAATCGAAGGATGCATAAATCTATAAATTATGGCAATTATTTTATAAATTTGTTTCCAGAAAATTTCTGTCTTTCTATAAAATGCATAGGCAATGTTTGCAATCCCGTTATTCTATTTATTACCTAAGTTTAAGTATAGTCTGTAAATATAAATAAATAATTATAAAAAATAAGTATAGATAGAAAAAATACGCGAAGCAAAATGTATGATTTTCTTTTTTTTTAAAAAAAAAAGTAATATGAAATTTGTACGCATCATGAATTGATCAGTTCTAATTATAAATACTAAATAATCATATTTAGGCTAGGCAATGTGTGAAATCTAAAAAAAGAATTTTTTTCGGGGTTTAATTTTTTGCCGGATAGTAAATTCTTAGTTCAAGTATGAGGTTTGTATTATGTTTTGTTTTCTTTTTTAATAAAGGTGTAATTTTTGTTTGTATCGTTCTGTTTTTACAAATTTTGAATTAAATTTTTTTATATCATCATTATTAGATACTCTATAGAATGCCGGAGTTCTATACATTGTCTGTAACATATTGATCGTAGGCTTTATTCCTTCCTTGAATGTATTAAACAATTTTTTTAAATCATATTCGAATAAGTGTTTAAGTATATTAAGTTTGGGCCCAACAAATTGAATCCGTTATTAAAATAATTTTATTTTTATAGTGGTACTTTTAAACCTGTACCTTTTTTATTCATTGAGTTTCTAGCCATTTTATATGTTGCTATTCTAGCTATTTTATTCATTGTTTTTTTACGAGTAGTATTAATTAGTTTACCTCCAAGGTACCTTTTTTTCCCTTCGTTATTTGTTTAGAGCTACTTATGTGTTACGAGATATGTTTGGATCAAATCCAAATAGATATCTCATACGAATGATATTATAAAGTCTTTAAAAATAGATAGAGTTAGAGCAGAGGCAAGTCTAACAACATTATTTTTTTATTTCAGGTTTATTTTTTCACTTTAAATTAATTGGAAGTGTTATATAAATTAATGAAAATGCTTTTTCTTTGATTCACTCTCATTTTGAATCTTTCTTTTCAATACACTTTTATTACAGAGAAGAAAAAAAATCGCTGAAGTTTAGAAAGAGAGAGAACTTTTATCAAGAAGATGGGGACATTTGTAAGGGGGAAAGAAAGTTGAATGACCCACTGAAAAAACAACCAAATAGATTACAAGGATAGGATGCTTATTTCATCCCCCTCCTCCCCACCCCCCTCATTCCTCTAAAAAATATTTTTTCCAACTTTGTGAGCATTTTTTCTTCGAAAAAACGAATCAAAGAAGGAACCCGCTTTGACCTTGACCCTTAGAGTAGCAGGTCCCACTGTCAGTTCCCCTCGCCCCCCAACTGCAGACAGGAAACGGAATGGGCAAGAAGGGGGTCCGTTCCAAGAAAGAGCGATTCTCAGGAAGGGACAAAGAGTTGAGGGGTCTTGCATTCCCTCCAAAACCTCCCATGTTCTAAAAGAAATTGCCAAGTGAAAGAGGGGAGGAATAGTCTAATTTATGCTCCCTTTTTTTTTTCTTGACAGAATGCTCCAGAAGAGGAAGGAAGACTTTCAAAGAGAGAGATTTTTCTGAAAGATTTGTAATTTTTCTTAATTTTATCCACATTTTCATACACAGCAGCGTTTTGTAGATGCATTCTGGGTTTACTGTCTCATTTTCTGCACTGAAACTCGAAATCTTCTGCATTTTTAAATTAAACATTAAAATTTTGTACCTAAATACTGTGTATATACATACGAGTATGAGAATGAGTTCTCATATCTTGCTCTGACAATATCATCTGGAATTTTCAATGTTTTTTTAGGCTATTAATTAGTTCAACATTGATGTTCAACATTTGATAATACAAAAAAAGGATGATTATTACTATATTTATTTTCTATTTTTGATTTATTTGAATTGATTGTGTTAAGTAAAAAATCGTCTGCTGTCTAAGTAATTTCAGCAATTTTGAAGTAAATCTTTTGCATTTTAAGAAATAGGAGTTGGCAATAATCTTTTAAAGCTATAACGATCGAAGATTTATCAATTTTTTCCTGCGGTTCGTTCTTGAAATAATACTGTTAGTTCGCTAATTAAAAAAAAAAATTAAATTAACACTCGCTATCGGCAAGGCTTTTATGAAAGACGAAGCGGATTCAAAAATGGACACCACTTGTATACAAGTATTTATTTTTCTACTTTAAAACGATAAAAGTATTAAAATAAATCAATATTTCATCTAAAACATGAAGCCGCTTTTTTCGTAAAACAGATGTAAATTTATATTTTTTACATCATGCAAACAAATCACAAGAAGAAAATCCCGGAATAAAATTAATAAATAAGTAAAGTTGATAAATAATTAAGAATATAATTATAAAATATATAGTTAATAAAAATAAAAATATTATAATTAAATAGTATTATTTATTATGAAATATTTTAACTTTTTAAGAGATTGCACATTGTTTAATAAATATTTATTATAAATTCGAGTAAATTAATTTTTTTTGAAAAAAAAAAACATGAAATTTAATAAAAAAAGAGAATCATATAGTTTTGTCGAAATGTGTAAAATCTAGATTGATGATCATTTATTTTGCTTGATATACAGTATTGAATTCTTTACCTTTTAGAAATACTCTTGTGAATTTATTAGAATCATTTGGAAATGTTCTAATCCACATGATTCCTTTGTACAAAAGAAAGTGAATAACGGTCAAAAAGATAGACTAAAAATGACCTTCAAATCGTCTGAGAAATAGGGAGGGGAGGGAAGAGAAGTATTGAGGTGAAGGGATCCTTATTAGGGGTCATACTAGGGTGAAAACTAAGGCGCACTTTTGGCGCTTTTTATCGCTCTACCATTCCTTTTAGTTCTTTGTTTGCATTTCGCCAAATGACTTTCCCGCCTTTTGAGTAAGTATTACGGTGTCTTTGTTTGGAAATCACAAAACTGATGGTTAAATTCAGCAAGAAAAAGCATTTATTAAACTGAGAAGCATTATCTGATTTAATAGTAGTATGAATTAAACAAAAGAAGAATCTACTTGCATAAAATTCTTGATGCAATAATAAATGAATTGGACAACACTATTTTATTGGAATAAAATTTCATTTTATATATTTTTCATATCAAATATTTAATACTGTCTTTCTTGAATTTCGGAAATAAAGTGACTATAGGAGGCATAAAGAAAGCAATTTTTTAAGGAGAATAATCAAATAGTAGGAGATAAATTAGCTTTTATTAAAGCAAAGAATTTTATTTTATTTTTGTCGAAATTGATGCTTTATTTTTTTTTTTTTTTTTAAGAAAATGCTAATGTTTTTAGGTATATCTACAGTGTGCTCTTCAAGAAAGAAAGAATACCAATTTAACAATAATATAAATTTAACTAGCGATCAGATTCGGACCGTTGATCTCGAATTCTATGCAATTTATTACTTATGCAAGAATAAATAAATATGTTTTCTTCTTTTTATCTTCGAAAAATTAATTTTGAAAAAAGAATGAATTTTAAGTTAAATAAAAGCACGAGAAAAAAAGTATCAGAAAAATAGCGCCAGAAATAAAGCGTGGAAAAAAGCACGAGAAAACAGCACCTCCTTAAATATTACATTAAGTTTAAGCCCGATACGATTCGGACTTGAATTCCTGAATTTAATCTAATTAAATACTTTTTTGAACGTAATTAGACATTAAAAAAATGATAATGATTGTACAAAGTTTAATTTGAAGTAGATAATCGTTTATTACTTTAACTCATGCTCAACCTTAATACTTTATGTGTAATATATATTAGTTTTATTGCAATTATATAACATGAATATGATAGTTAAATACTCTTTTTACGTAAAGGGTGAAAAGAAAAAGTAAGTAATCAATAAATCAGTACTGAATAATACTACAAAACGATGCCTAAATCTGAAAGACCTATACCAACTCAATGCCTTTCCTGGTAGCTTTACGTTATTAGTTTAAACAAAACACGTTTTTAGCAATTTATAGCATCAAAATAAGGATTAGCAGCATTCATATGGTGTGGTGCTCTTGCTCGAGGTCAATTTATGCGATACAAAATTTATCCAAGCGATTTTTTCTTCGATTCTTATACCTTCACGGTATCTATATTAAAACTACAAAGCATTGGAGCAAATTTAATAGGTACCGAATATACTAATATAATACTTTTTACCTATATTAGTATATTTGGTACCTATTAGAACTGGGCGAATTACCATAATACCAGTAGTGCTTATTATATTACCAAAATCAATTACGTATATTCCTTCAGAGTTCTAATCATTTGTTTAAAAAGTATAAAATTTCGTGTCCGTAAACTCTGCATTATTCTTTGTATTTAATCCTTAAAAATTATCTTATAATATTAGAATAAATATTTATTAAAATAGGCTTTAACGGTCCGAATCAAGTCGCTCATTAAATTCATATATTAGTTAAAGTGGCGATAGTAAATATTTTAATTTAATAATTTTTCAAAAAAATAATTGAAAAATATTATTATTATCATTTTGTTAAAAAGTATGAAGTGGGGAAAGTTATTTTCAGTAAATGTTAAATTAATTCTGATGTATTAATTAATTCTTTAAACAAATATTTAATTTCATTCAAATTCTGGGTCAATAGCTCGAATTGAATTGGTTGTTAAATTCATATAATTATTATATTATGTGTGTTTTTTTTATTTAATTTTGATTAAATATCATTGTACTAAACTTAAAAGTACAATGGTATATAGTTTTAAAAAAAAGTAAAAAACTAAATGAAGTGCTTTTTTTTAAGTACAATTTGATAATGATTCTAAGTATTCAATATTACTATTTATTTATCAAGAAATAAAACATTAAAAATTATCTGAATCCTTAATATTAAAATTTTAAACTTCTATTCTCTTCATTTTTGGGAAGAATAACGTTTTTAGGGTCAGTAAGGTTAGACTTCCATAATAGTGAACTATATTCTTAAATCGTATGTTTGCGAAGTGATTTTTTTCTTCGTGAGCGGAACAGGTTTTGGCGAGAAACTTGGCGTTTATTTAAGATATATCTACTCTCAATGGTTTACTATGATAACCTACGAACGAACAAGTGAAAACAGCTGCAAATAAAAGTTCATTGAGGGATTTTTCGCTCGCCACATCCGCCATGGGACTCAAAATGCCCTCCCCCCTTATTTTTTTTTAAAGAAATTTGTTCTACTTTCTTCCTATGATGAGAAATTTTCCCTTTTCCATGTCAGGTGTTTTCACTACCTTTCTTCCTTCTTTTTTGCTCTTAGCTGAAAATTCGATAAGAAATCATAATATAATTTTTTCAATTCGTATGAGATTGAATTGAACCGTTTGCACTTGCAATTTTACAACTCAGGTGCACAATGCTGCGTCTTAAGAAAAAAAATGTTAGAGGGATCGTGAAATTTGTACGTCGAATGAAGGCATCTTACGCCATTACTTATTAGTTCATAGGAATTAGGGTGAAAAACAAGACCCGGAAGAAAAAAAAACACTTTAAAAAATAGTATTTCTTTGCAATTTTAAATAATTATTTTGTAACATTAATTGCAATTGCATATGTTGACTGTATACAGTTTTATAGAAAGTATGTTGCTAAATACAACTTTTTACAGTATAATGAGCGTAAAAACAAATGTATTTATCACACTATACGTTTAAGGGCCAGTTTTTTTAAGAGCCAAGCTGGTTGAAATACAGGGAAAAAATAACCTGAAAAAGAATCATATAATATAAGAGCACCGGAATAAAGCACCTCATTAACTATTGCGTAAATATAACGTCCGATTCGATTTTGCCCGTTGAACCCGATTTAATAATTGTTCGAACTTAGTTAGATAATATTTTTAAAAAATAAATAAATATACCGGCGACTGATAATAAAGGAACTGATTATATTTTCTATGTTTTATTACTTAATCTATAGTTACACAACCTATAATAGTATTATTGTTAAAATCGTATAAATTAACAATCGTCTCTCAGGGGATTCATTTTTCGATAGGTTAAAAATATTAAAACACATGATAAAGTATTTAAATTTAATGCAATTTAAAAAAAATTAATAAGTAAATAACTCGTTAAAAAAGTATTATTATTAGTTTATTATTCAGTGTCCGCGAAAAAGTATCTCAAGAAGAGGGACTCTATCCCTACCTATATTGTCAGGTGATCCTATAGAGCTTTATTGTTTTTAATCGGCTGAAACCGGTTTGCACTTGTTTACGTTCGTGTATCAATTGGTTAACATTCTAATACAATACTTTAAAGATAAATACCAATAAGAAGTACATAAAAACCACTACATGTATGTTTAAATATAAAGGTATTGCCTATAAACTCGTGCAAAACATGCAATTATTAAAAGAAACTACAGTACGGCTAATAATTTGATCTAATTATTATAATATATTAACATGATACCTGATATAATAAATATTCTATATGTATATAGTATATCGTCTACTTTATCCTATCGTCGAATTTATATCATATATCCTCTAATTTAACCAGCTGATACACGAACGTAAACAACTGCAAACCGGTTTCAGTCACATAAAAACAATAAAGCTGTATAGTATTCCCTAAGATTTTACATAGAATCTTATAGTGCGTCCATATATATATACATAAGTTCAAAATGTAGAGAAAACATGGAAAAAATTACAGAACAATGAAGAAAGGGGGAACAAAAAAAAAAATAATAATAAAAATAACACGAAACTAGGGGGGGGGGGAATCGGAAAAAAATGAAATAAAAATCCGGAAAATAAAACATATAATCTTTTCATCAGCTCACACGATTATATCCGCAAAAAGGAGTGCTTTCTAATATTGTATCAATATAGCCAAAGCAGAATATATCAATACAATAGTGTAAGGAGCACTCAAAGAAATTTTTACAAAAAAATTACAACAAATGAAATAGAACACAATAAGTAAAAATATCACGTAAAAACCGAAAATAAAATATAAAGAAAAAAACGGAATAAAACATGAAATGAAATCTATAAAGTTCGAACATGTAATTTTACTTCATGATTCGAATTTTTTTTTTAAATTAATAAAAGAAATTGTTTGCCTGTACATCATTTACTTGTCATTTAACGATTTTTTTTATTCTTCATATATTTATCTTGTTTGACTGTTTTTTTTTATTATTCTGTTCGCGGTGATATATGAAACCAAGAATTTTCCCCATCGATCAGCAATGGGGTCATATATTTCTTCTGTGGGGTGGGATGATTTGGAAGCTGTTTTCAACAACGAAATGTTAAATGAAATAGAGACATATTTTTTAAACTCAGACAAAAAAAAAATTGCCTATTTTTTTTTAATTGTAAATTTAATTTCACAAATATTGAGAGATAATCTAATTTACAAAATGTGAGGGGAGTAAAGCTCCTTCTGCCCCCAGGTTCCACGGTCCCTGGGTATATTATAATTATTCATGATGGCCGTGGGGGGTATAAGTATATATGAAAGTTCCTCTTCAATATTTCAGACAATTAGAGAAATTTTCGTGAATTATCCTTGATTTCAATTCCTTAAATTAAAAACAAAAAAACACATTAGAAATAATTAATTCAGGTATTTAGATCATTTAAATTTTTTTTTTGTGAAATTTAGAAAACTGTTGTGACTGGGTAATTTAATTTCCCCTCTCTCAAAAACTGGCTTGTGACGATCATGTTATTATTATATCACAATACAATAAGTGTAATCATTTAAATTTACTAGAATTTTAAGTTTGCTTAATTGAAAATTTTAAAATTTAAATAAAGAGTCCTAATTGAATTTGTTAAATAGTATGAAGAGGGTAAAAAAAAAAAATGTGTAAACTTTAAATTTATCCTTAATTAATATTCATCTCTTAAAAAATATATCTTTATTTCATTCGAATAAATATTTAATTACATTAAATTAGGGCTGAACGACCCGAAAGGAACCAATTGTTAAATTCATACAAATACTTATGAATTTTTTTTTTCTTTTTCTTTCGGTGGTCTTTTTTCTGCTTACCGGCCTAAACAGATACTTTAGATTTTTTATTTTGTTGAAATTTTCAGAAAATGTTCTTAATGAAAAAAAAAAATCTGAAAAATATATTACCGAATTCTTGTACCTTACATTTTTCTCCCACTTACTCCAAATTATATTTTATGTCCAGCTGATTTTTAAAAATGAAATTTTCACATTTAACTAAATACTTGAGTGGCTTAATTAACATTTTTTGAGTGGCATTTAACATTTCTTTTCTTTTCTGTATTATAAAGAGTTTTCTGATAAATTTTATATCATTAATCATTTCCAAATGTTTATTTTTAATTTTAAATGTGCTCCATTTTTTTAATTTTTTTTTAGCCAATCTTATCAGAATTTCAAATGAACTTGTTAGTTTATGATATTTTACAAAAGTCATGTCTCATTTTACTATAGTGTTTGGTAATTTCGCAATTTCCATACATTATTAACATTATGAACTGTATAATAAAAACCACACTTTATAATTGAAAAGCTATATTTTAATTTGAAGTAGAAATTTTAACTTTTTTTTATTGCTGTTATCAACTTAAAATATAACTACATGCTACCATTTATTTCAATAAAATAAAACTGTAGCTTTATTTAAAGATTTGTTCAGGATTAAGATAAATTTATTGTTTCGTTTTTCAAATTTTTTAAGTGTCATTTTTTGTAATTATTGTAATAATAAAGAAAAATAATTTAAAATTAACCAAAATACTTGCTTCTATTAATTTCATTTCACTTCTTCTTTCACTGAATAGAGAAAAAACTTGCATTTGTTTATTTTTTCAGCATCTTAAATTTTACCTAACAAAAAACCTGAAGCAAAATTCGAAAGTACTCGTAGACATTTTTTCAGGGAATGAAACCAGGAAAACATTTATTATTTTGAAAATTTTCCACAATTTTTTATATTGCATAGATAATTTCACGTGGGCACATCATAAATGTTTAATAATTCGATAATTATTTAGTGCTACTATGTACCAAAACAGCAATCATAGCCAAAAAATTTGCATAATACTTAATTTTAAAAATAAAAAAAGTAATAAATATGTAATACATAGGGTCGCATTCATTTCATCGACAATCACTTCATCGACACCACTTCCTCGACAGGCCGTTTCATCGACTAGGTCATTTCGTCGACAGGCCGTTTCCTCGACAGGGTTGTTTCGTCGACAGGGTCATTTCGTCGACAAGTCATTTCGTCGACAGGGTCATTTCGTCGACAAGTCATTTCATCGACAGGGTCATTTCGTCGACAGGGTCATTTCGTCGACAGGGTCATTTCGTCGACAGGGTCATTTCTTCGGCAATTTCGGCGACAGGGTCTTTTCATTGACAGGGCCTTTTTTTCGACAGGGTCATTTCGTCGACAGGGTCATTTCGTCGACAAGTCATTTCGTCGACATGATCGTTTCCTCGACAGAGTCATTTCATCGACAAATCATTTCGTCGACAGGGTCATTTCGTCGACAAGTCATTTCGTCGACAGGGTCATTTCGTCGACAGGGTCATTTTGTCGACAAGTGATTTCGTCGACAAGGTCTTTTCATTGACATGGTCATTTCCTCGACAGGGTCATTTCGTCGACAGGGTCATTTCGTCGACAAGTCATTTAGTCGACAGGGTCATTTCGTCGATAAGTCATTTCGTCGACAGGATCTTTTCATTGACAGGATCATTTCGTCGACAGGGTCATTTTGTCCAAAAATCATTTCATCGACAAATCATTTCGTCGACAGGGTCATTTCGTCGACAGGGTCATTTCGTCGACAAGTCATTTCGTCGACATGATCGTTTCTTCGACAGGGTCATTTCATCGACAAATCATTTCGTCGACAGGGTCATTTCGTCGACAGGGTCATTTCGTCGACAAGTCATTTAGTCGACAGAGTCATTTCGTCGACAAGTCATTTCGTCGACAGGGTCTTTTCATTGACAGGATCATTTCGTCGACATGGTCATTTTGTCCAAAAATCATTTCATCGACAAATCATTTCGTCGACAGGGTCATTTCGTTGACAAGTCATTTCGTCGACAGGGTCATTTCGTCGACAAGTCATTTCGTCGACATGATCGTTTCCTCGACAGGGTCATTTCATCGACAAATCATTTCTTCGGCAGGGTAGCTTTGTCGACAGGGTCATTTCGTTGACAACATTAAGAAAAGATTATTTTGTTGGCAAAGTCCAGCGTAATTTTGAAACTAGTCTTATGATTTTTTGGGTCGCATTCATTTCATCGACAATCACTTGATCGACAGGCCATTTCATCGACTAGGTCATTTCGTCGACATGCCGTTTCCACGACAGGGTTGTTTCGTCGACATATTTTCTCTTTAAAAAAAATCGATATAGTAAAAAAACAAACTAAGTTGTATGAGTGGCTATTACGAAGGTTGGCGAGCGAAGTGAGCAAGGGGCTGAACTTCCTAGTATTATAAAAATCTAGGAAAAAAATGCATGTGGGGCAAAATAAAATGAAAATCTAACTTGGAAAACATATTGGGAAATAATGTTGATGAAATTTTTTGTTCTAATCCTCTTCTTCATGTCTTTGTCAACTATGCTGCTGAAGAGGGAAGT